>NC_067400.1:563215601-563480601 GCF_016432865.1 Antechinus flavipes
GGACTCCATTCCTTGCCTTTGATCTCTGGAGCTATATAAAAATCATTGGAATCTCACATTCCATGCTGAATTCTTTCTATTTATTTATTTATAATAACTTTTTATTGGCAGAATCCATGCCAGGGTAATTTTTTTACAACATTATCCCTTGCACTCGCTTCTGTTCCGATTTTTCCCCTCCCTCCCTCCACCCCCTCCCTAGATGGCAAGCAGTCCTATATATGTTAAATATGTTGCAGTATATCTTAGATACAATATATGTTTACAGAACCAAACAGTTCTCTTGTTGCACAGGGAGAATTGGATTCAGAAGGCAGAAAAAACCCCGGAAGAAAAACAAAAATGCAAGCAGTTTATATTCATTTCCCAGTGTTCTTTCTTTGGGTGTAGCTGCTTCTGTCCATCATTTATCAATTAAAGCTCTCTTTATCGAAGAGATCCACTTCCATCAGAATACATCCTCAAACAGTATCGTTGTTGAGGTATATAATGATCTCCTGGTTCTGCTCATTTTACTTAGCATCAGTTCATGTAAGTCTCGCCAGTCCTCTCTGTATTCATCCTGCTGGTCATTCCTTACAGAACAATAATATTTCATCACGTTCATAAACCACAATTTACTCAACCATTCTCCAATTGATGGACATCCTTTCATTTTCCAGCTTCTAGCCACTACAAACAGGGCTGCCACAAACATTTTGGCACATACAGGTCCCTTTCCCTTCTTTTTGGGATATAAGCCCAGTAGAAACACTGCTGGATCAAAGGTTATGCACAGTTTGATAACTTTTTGGGCATAATTCCATATTGCTCTCCAGAATGGTTGGATTCGTTCACAACTCCATCAACAATGCATCAGTGTCCCAGTTTTCCCATTGATGCTGAATTCTTTTAGATGAAAGTCCAATTCAGCCCTGGGGGGAATAATGGATTCTGATCTGCCCCCCAGAAAATCTCTCCCTTTCAGAAACCCAAATAAAATATTTAAAACTCTCTAGTCTCTATCTTGCCTCAGTTTCCTTTCATTACACTTGTTTGCCTCAGTTTCCTCAATTGTAAAATGAGTTGGAGAAGGAAATGGCAAACCATTCTGGTATCTTTGCCAAGAAAATTCCATATATGATCACAAAAGAGTTAGACACAATTTTAAAATGACAATGATGGAATGGATTGTCTTCCAACATAACAAGTTCCTAATTACAATCAAAGACTGCTGCTTGTCGGGTATGTCTCAGACATTTTGTTTGGGTATGGTTTAGAATAGGTAGTCTCAGATAATTAATAAAAAATTTTCTTTATTCAATTGATTTCTGTCCTTTGGACTGTCTCTCAAAATGCGTGCACCCCTTTCCTCTCAGTTTTAACTAAAATGATTTCCTTAGTTTCCCAAGAAATTTGTTCTAAGAGTCACAGATCTTGGACCTCCAAGAGACTCAGCCCTTCCCAACTAAACTTTTTTTTTTCTTTCTACAACTGTGGAAAAGTGACAAGAACCCTGAACAAGACCCTTAATTTCCAGTCTTCTGGGTGAACTTAGCTAAATCACTTCTCCAGATTTTAGTTTCCTCACCAGAAAAAACAAGTGGATTAGAATAATTTCTAAATGGCTTTCTAGCTCTAATATCTCACAATCTTATGATAATCTATTTTCAAGCACTTTTGACAACCCCATTTTCACACCAACAATCAATATGCTAATTACAAACACTTGGCTACCAGTTGATTGAAGATAGATTAGGTATTTGAAAGAACTAAAACTGTTTCCTAAAGAATATTGCCTAGATAATGACGGTGAACTTCCTCAATACTGGCCTCTGCCAAGGCAGATGGATCTCTTTAACTCTGCGATTCTGAGAAGCAGGAAAGCTAAAGCCAACCTGGTGCCCAAACTAATTTCAGTACCAATTTAGGAAACCCGTAAGAGTGAGGGGCACCAGAGTGCACCAGGAGGAGGAAATCAGCCCCAGATCAGAAACAGAGCAGGGCAAAGTTTCCATGCTAATCAGCAGTGGGATCTAGCTGGTGAGTGATTGCTGTATTTCCAGGGAAACTGAATGTCAAAAAAGAAAAAAAAGAAAAATTTCCCATTAATCTAGGCTTATCACTTACTTAGGTAGAGATATTATGAGAATAATCAGAATAGTCTTGCTTAGGTTTCTTAAGGTTGGACTATCCTGAACTGTCCAAGCTGTTCTATCTTCCTCCGAGGCCATATTCTGTCCCACAGGCCAGCTGAGTCTATCTCCAAGAAGTCAATTCCTTGAACAGGCAAAATGTCAGAAGCCTCAACCCTGTCCCTCTCAGTAACGGTCAGCATCCTTCCCACACAAGTCAGAACATGGCAGAGCGGCAATTTCTCCAGTCACTAGTCTGGAGATGGATGAATGGAGCTTTCTCCCAAAACAGGAAGGAAGGGGAAGAATATCCCAGTGTCCCAAAATGTACAGCAGTAGGGATGGGTGGGCTTCCTTCTATGGGCTTTTGAAGTGGAGTTCTTGTCTATTTTTGAGAAGAAAAAGTAATGGATAGAGGATGGAGTGCTGGACTTAGAGTAAGGTAGACCGGTTTTAATCTTGTCACAGTTACCTACTAGGAAAAGGGATGGAATAAGCATTTCAATGGTGTTTACTACATGCTAGGCAATGTGCCAAGTGCTTCATAATTTAATCCTCACAACAGCCCCGTTGGGATAAATGCTGTTATTATTCCCATTTTTCAAGTGAAGAAAATGAGCAGAAATTAAATGACTTGCCCAGGACCATACATCTAATGAGTATCTAAGGCTGTATTTGAACGCCAGGCTTAGTGGTCTAACCATTCCACCACCCAGTTGCTCTGCCTTGTGATTTTGAGCATGTTACTTAAACTCTTTGAGCCTTAGTTTCCTTATCTGTTAAATGTGGAGGTTAGTCTCCATGATCTCTTGAAGCTTCTCCCAGATTTAAATCCCCATGTTGGGCATCTTAGGTACCAGCATCCCCTTAAGTAACATCTCTGACATGATGGGGTGGGGATCAGCATTTGGAGGTGATAGGGGCAGAATGGGAGAGTTACTGAGCACAGAATGCTGAGCTATGGACATTTGGGAAAGCCTCAAGACAGTTGAGGGGTGAGCAAGATCTTTGAGCAAATACAAACCCCAACAGCCTCTGAGTCCTAGGATTAATCAGTCAATCAACAAGCACTGTTCTAATTACTACAGGGGAGACAAAAAAAAAAATGATAAGAATCCCCATTCTCAAAGAGCTTGCATTCTATCAAATCAAAGATTTAAAACTGATAAGAATCTTTGCAATCATTTGGTCCAATGCCTTCATTAAATAGAGGAAGAAACTGAACCCAGAGCTCCCCCTGCCCAAAAATGGTGCTTAATAAATGCTTATTGACTGATTAAATTACTTTCCCAAGATGATAAAGATAAGCACAAAATCCAGAATTTGAATCCAGCTCAATCCAGACATTCAATCCAATACCTTTCCCTTTCCTTTCTATGGGGGAGAGGAAGAAATATAGACTGTACTTTGTGGGGCCCTAAGCTGTCTTCCTATAGTGCTGACAACTCAATACTATTCACACTAATGGACTCAGCAATTGACCAAATTACTACTGTGTCTGAGCAGAAAATATGCTCCGTGGGCAGCCAAGTACTACCCAGGGCCTGGCCAAGCTGCTTAGCCTCCTTCCCTCCTTCCTCCTTTCCCTCCTTTCCTTTTTTTCTTCTTCCTTCCTTTCCTCCTTCTTTCCCTTCTTCCATCCTTCCCTTTTTCCTTTCCTCCTTCCCTCCTTCCTTCCTTCCCTCTTTTCCTCTTTCCCTTCTTCCCTTCTTTTCTTCTTCCTTCCTTCCCTCCTTCCCTCCTTCTCTCTCATCCTGTTCTCCCTCCTGCACAGGCTTCTGGTCAGCCCCATCCAAGAGGTAGGACAGTTCACAGGCTATAAAAAGAACAGGCCCCTTCTCCTGGGCCTTCCAAGCTCTTACCTGGTCTCTGAGGCACTGGTCTTATGGCCACTATTTTTCCAAGCCAGCAGCTCCTACTTTAACTTCTACCAAAGGACCAGAACACACAGTGAATAAAGCAGGGAAATGGGAAGAAAATGTGGGTACTCCAGCTTTGCAGTTCTCCCCTCTCTGATCCATTCTCTACACAATAACAGCCTTTCTAAAATCCAATTCTGTCCATGCCATATTTCGGCTAATGAACCCTCTGTGATTCCCTACTGCCTCTAGGATTACCCCAATTTGACATTTAAAGTCCTTCCTAATTTACCTCAAGTTTAACTTTCCAAGTTTGTTACCCATGACTCTGCTTGATACAGTCTCCTTTTTCATCAAACTGGTCCATAGTTTTTACAAGCCAGGAAGTCAGCTTTTTCTCCTTCACTCCTTAAAATCCCCAACTTCATTCAAAACTCAGCTCGCATGCTGTCTCCTTCCAGAAGCCTTTTCTGATCTTTTCAGTCTCAGTATTCCCTCCCTTCCCAAGTTACCACCACCTTCGGGATGTCATCAGTCCTTTTCGAGAAAAAAAAGACAAGCAACAAACACCATGTGCATGACTGATTGTACATGGGGCAGTTAGGTGGTGCAATGGATAAAGTAATGGGTCTGGAGTCAGGGAAACCCGAGTTCAAATCCACTCTCAGACACTTACTAGCTGCGTGATCTGGGCATACCTTAATTGCCTCAAGTCCTCAATAGGGGTACACACTGGAGAAGGAAACTGCAAACCACTCCAGTATCTTTGCCAAAAAACACTATGGACGACTCCATTCAGTCAAACATGACTGAACAACCAAATGATTATATGTATAAGTAGATTGTGTGTATGTGTACATATATATAATATATAATAAAGAGAAAGAGGGAGAGTCAGACACAGAGACAGAGAGACAGAGAGACACAGACAATCAGAAAGATAGAGAGGAAGGGAGGGAGGATCAGACAGAGACAGAGAGACAAAGACAGGCAGACACAGAGACAAAGAGAGAGACACAGAGACAGACAGACAGAGAGGTAGGGAAGGAGAGTCATACAGAAACAGAGACAGAGAGACAAAGACAGACACAGAGACAAAGAGAAAGTCAGAGGCAAACAGAGAGATAGGGAGGGAGAGAAAGTCAGATAGAGAGGGACAAAAACAGACAGACACAGAGACAAAGAGAGAGACACAGAAACAGACAGAGAGAGAGGTAGGGAGGGAAAAAGGGAGAGAAAACAGACAGACAGAGAAGAGAGAGCCAAAGAGATGGAGACAGATAGAACAGAGATACCGAGACACAGAAAGACAGACAGACAGACATATAGAAAGACTGAGAGACCGAGAGACAGAAACAGAGAAAGATACATATGTACATATAGTATTCCCCTAGTATAAAAGTATATATAGATCAGAATCAGCAAATGCTATAAATGAGGCTTAATTTATTGTTTTGTTGATTGCCTAGACCTAAGAAAGTGATGGAGAAAAATGTTAGTGACAAAGATTAAACCTACAAGTATGCTATTTGTACATGTTTTTCTCAGAGACAGAGACAGAGATTTATTAAATATTTACCAGATGCTCTAGTGAAACATAAACTACCTCCATCTCCTCGTTTCAGAGGTGGGGGACTATGGGTATGAAATATTGTATATATTGTCAGGCAAGATGTATGCATTGGTTTTTTCCCTTCTTTTTCATTTGTTACAAGAGATAACTCAACAATAGTGAGGGATTCAGAAATGAAGATGAGATAAAATCAAAAGATATGATAATAATGGCTAGAATTTACTTACATTTATGATGTTTAAAGCTCTTTCCATATGTTATTTCATTTGAGCCTCAAAAAGAACTCTGTGAGATTGATACTATTTTTATCCTCATTGTACAGATGAGCAAATTCATGCTTTGCCTTTGTTGTCATTCAGTCTCAGTGGTGCCCAAGCTTTCATGGCCCCATTTGAGGTTTTCTTGTTAAAGGTACTAAAATGATTTTTTATTTCCTTCTCCAGCTCATTTTACACTTAGGTAAACTGAGGCAAACAGAATAAAGTGACTTGCCCAGAGTCACACAACTAACTAGTAAGTGTCAGAAGCAGGATTTGATTCGTCACTCCAAGTCAACTAGTAAATGACTGAGGTTAATTTGAACTCAGGTTTTCTTGACTCCAGGCTCAGTATTCTATCTACAGCACTTATCAAATAGGAAAAATCGATGTTTGAGTTCCTTCTTTCTGTTTTTCTCAAGCTCCTCTGATTAGTAATCTAAGGCAGGGTAAAGGATACTATTTGTCTAGCAACTGAACTCAGATGTACTAAGATAACTCAGTATCTTAGTTCCAGATCTATAAAAATCTTATAAATGGAATATCCTAGGAAAGAATAGCAACTGGAAAGATATCCTTAGTCATTACTTCCTAATGTAGAAGAAGGAAGGAGTTAATTGCAGCTTCAATGCAGTTTCCAATTCAACCCAATAAGTACTTATTGAATGCCTGCTATGTGGAGGGTACTTTGCTAGGAATTCTTGATGTAAAAACAAAATGGAAAAAAGTTTTTGCCCTTAAAGAGATCATTTTTTTAAAGCAGTTGGCAAGTTGGAAAATTGGATTGAGTGCTAGACTTGGAGTCAAAAAGGAACTGATTTCAAATCCTACTTCTGACAATTAGTTGTGTGACCCTGAAAAAGTCATTTTACCCTATTCGCTTCACTTTATCCATCTGCAAAATGAACTGGAGAAAGAAATAGAAAATTAGTCCAGTATCTTTGCCACGAAAATCTCAAATGGGATCATGAAGACTTGGGCATGACTGAGACAATCAAACAACACAAACAATAGTGCCAGATTTAATAAGCTTATCTGCAAAAGTAGGACACTGAAAGCTCACAACCAATGTTTCTTGGAATTTTGGGAAGTTGTAGTTTGGGAAATCAGTGATGAGCTTGATTCTTATTTCTTGTTATATGCTTTGTTTTCTATTTTAAGTAAAGAAAATGTTTGTATTGATGTAATATCACATGATTGATTCTGGATGATCAAAGAAAATCCAGAGGTCAATAGGGGATTTAGGAAATTGTTCAATGAATAAAAAGCTTCTTGAAATCAGAACATGGTACTACATACACAAAACAAATTCACTAAAATATTTTGATACACATGGGATCTTTCTTTTATGATTAGACTTCTTGGGGTATTGCTGAACTGTGGATTGAAGTGTATGACATTTTAATATTCTTCCTAACATAATTCCAAATTACCTTCAATAGTGATTACAACAATTCACAACTCCGTCAACAAGTCACTAAAATGTCGATCTCTTCATAAACCCTCTAATATTGATCATTTCCATCTTGTCTCATTTTTGCCAATTTGCTAGACATTGACCAGAATCTCACAGTGGTTTTGTTTTGCATTTTTCTTATTAATGATTTGGAACATTCTTTAATATAGTAATTTATTTCCATTTCTTTTTTGGGAACTATTTATTCATTTCTTTTAATTATCTTCTAGAGAAAGGTTTTTGGCCCTATATATCTGTGAAGGCTTTTCCTCTACTTGTTTATTTTTTTTCTCTTTTCTTTTTTCTGAAATTAGCAACAAATAAAATGAACATTTCCATATAAAAGTAGAACAGAAAAATTGGATTATACATGAAATTGAATTTCTATTACATGCAGCTTGCTTTTCCTTTTATGTACAAAAAAAAATTGACATCTAAGTTTCAAAGTTATCTTGCTTGTCTGTTTCCCATTAGACTATGAGCTCCTTGAAGTCAGGGACTTTTTTCCCCAATCCTCTTAATAATACTGCCTTCCTTCTGTTATATTATTTCCAATTTATCCTGGCTATATCTTGTTTGTACATTTTGCATGGTGTCTTCTCCATTAAAATGTCTGAGCTCCTTGAAGCCAAATATTGTTTTTAGTATGTCTTTGTATCCCCAACATTCACCACAGGAGCTGTCACAAAGATGGCACTAATAAAGTGTTAGGTGATTGATTGATTTCCTCCTTGACTTTTTTTCTGTTCTCTTCAGTTCATTTCTAATGAAATTCATTAGAATCATTTGTTTGTGGGTTTTTTCCCTCTTTTTTTAGTGGCTATCACCATCTGCTCTTTTCATACTAACTCCCTCCTCCTCCCATAATGAAATAGAAAAAAAAAATTTGCAGTAAATATAAATAATCAAGTAAAATAAATTTCCATATTGGCCACATCTAAAAATATATCTTACTCTAGTAATCACCCTCTCTTTTAGGAATTGGTGATATGTCTCACTATTAGCCCTCTGGAAACATAATTACTCATTCTGTTGTTCAGAGTTTCTAAATTTTTCAAAGTTGCTTTTCTTTTCCTTTATAGTGCTGTTGTTGTTCTTCTGGTATTCTTCTGGTTCTGTTTTCTTCACTCTGCATCAGTTCATATAAATCTTCCCTTTCCAGGTTTCTCTGAAACCATACCTTTAATAATGCTACACATAACAATAATGCTCCATTTAAGTCATAGACCATAATTTTTACAGCTATTCCCCAGTTTAAGGGATTCTCTTAATTTACAGTTATTTTCTACAAGAAGAATTTGTGCTGAGGGAGTAAGGGAGAAGAAATATCTAAAGATGATGGGGGAATGAGAGAAAAGGTATGACTAAGCCTGAATAACCGGAAGAATATTGGTCCCATCAAAAGAAATAAAGAAAGTAAGATTATAGACTAGTTTAGGAAGAAACATTGTGAGTTTAATTTTAGATGTGTGACTGAGATGCTAGGAAGGATATCCAAATGGAAAAAATAAAGCAGTCAATTGGAAACAGGAAACTGGAGAAAAGGTTCTTCAGCTGAGGTCCATGAACTTTCTAAAAACCATTTTAATAATGGCATTTCAATATAATTAGTTCCCTTCCTCATAATTCCATGTATTTTATATTATGCATTTTAAAACATTATTCTGAGAAAGGGCCCCTAGGTTTCATCCAACTGCCTAAAGTGAGATGAAGGGGAAGGAGGGAGGAAGGGAAGGAGACAGAAAGGAGACAGAGAACCAGAGACAGAGAGACAGACAAAGAAAAACAGCAAAGACAGAGGGACGGGGGGAAGGGGGGGAGAAGAAGGAGGAGGAGAAAGAGAAGGAGGAAGAGGAAAAGGAGGAGAAGAAAGGAGAGAGGGGGGTAGGGAGGGAGGGAAGAAAGGAGGAAGGGAGGGAGAGAGAGGAGGAAGGGAAGGAGAGTAGAACTCAGGACTTGACAAATAGATTTAGAAATCATTGCATAGGTACAGTAATTGAAGCCATGCAAATGAATAAAATCAAAGAAAAGGAGGGTATCAAGGATAGAATTTGAGGGGGCATCCACACTAAGGAGTTAGAAGTAAGATGAGGAACAATGACCAATTGGTAAACCATCATGGTGAGTTTGAAGTCATTAAGAAAGCACAAGTTGCCTCAAAAGATAGTGAGTTATCCATCTTTGTTATTCAAGCAAAAGCTGACGACCATTTTCAGGGAAAGTTATGTTGTTATATCAGGTTCCTACCATACCAGATAGATAAGACAGAGATAGTCTGAAATTATGAGTCTATTTGTATATCCCTTGAGGACGGGGGCTGTTTTAATAATCTTTGTGACCTGATAGGATTTACTAAATCTTTGTTGAGGCAGCTAGGTGGTGCAATGGAGAGAACTTGAGAATTGGAATCTGCAAGACCTGAGTTCAAATTCTGTATCAGAAATTGAATAGCTGTATCACTTAATCCTTTCAGCCCCAGTTTCCTCATCTGTAAAATGAAGGTAATGATAGAACCTATTTCCTAGAGTTGTTGTGAAGATCATATGAATTAACATATATGTAAAGTCCTTTGGAAACCTTAAAGTGCTACATAAAAACTATTTATTAATAGTTTGAATGAATAAATGATGAATGAATTTTTCATTAAGCAAATAGGAAAAAATGGGATCTATATATAAAGGTTGTCTGGAACCTTAAAAAAAAAAAAGCTTCATCTGTTTCTCCCCACGCCCAAAATAATTTATTTTAAAAATTTAAAAAGAAAAAAAGGGCCTCCCCATCTCCCTCTAAAAGGGAAGCTTCAGCTTCTCACATAGGAAATAAGCTTCCAATGGACTGAGCTTTCTGCTAAAAAAGATGCTATTGCCCCCTAGAGGCATGTCCGAAGAGAGATCCCCTCCCCTCCACCTCTTCCTCCCTTTGGCAGACTCCTCTCCTGTTGGGAGCATGGGAGGATGATGGAGAGAGACTCAGAGGAATCAGAATAGAGAAAAAGTGAGGGAGAGATTTCTTTGGACATGACTACATTTAAGCAGGGGCTCTGAGTTCCCATTTAGGAATAACTGAACAACATTTGTTAGAGGAAAAGTTTTTTTCCTGTATAGGGTCCACAAGCTCTGCCACTCATTACAGGAACCTGAAATAGACCGGATAATAACGATGATGGGTATTCCCAGGGATGATTACCCCCATTTTACAGATAGGAAAACCAAGATCCAGATAAGTCACAGGAAGCTGCTTACCCAAAATCACACAGAGAATCAGTGCCAAAGATAGGATTAGAACTCAGATTTCCCAACTCCTAGTCCAGTCCAGTGCTCCATCACTGTAGCATTCAGGATCTCAGACCCATCCTAAAAACATTCTAGTTGTAAGCAACTACCCACTCTGTCTAAAGGTAAGGCAGTCCTATTGTGATTCCATGGAGCAGGAAGATGAAGCCCGCCCACTCAGCTCCACTCCAGAGTTATTCTCCTCTTTCCATTTAGTGTTAATAAGCACTTTCAGAGAAAAGATAACCCCTCCTCCACCTCTTTATGGGGAGAGACGAATGCCTAAGGAGTAGGGGGTCTGAAAGTCAGTATTATGGGGACAGGACCCCAGGCAGGTCCCTGATCTAAAAATATGCCAAAGCAGACTCGCTGCAGCAGCAGTCAGAGAGCAGAATTATTTCCTTTTTTTTTTTCTTTTCTGCTATGTCCTCTTAAATAAAACTGATGCTGCTTGGAAAATCAGTGCATTTTAGAAAAAAAGGAAAAGAAAAAGAAAAACTCAAGAACCTCAAATTATCACTTTGGTGATAAGGAGATAAGTTTCTTGAACTGCCTTTTTCTTTCATCTCTCCTCCACTCTGACCCTCCACCCACAGTGAGCTCAGAGTCACTGGAGTTATACAGCCCCAGACACCCTCCTCCATCAGTAGGGAAAAATCTCAGGGCCAAATTTGACCTTGGTATAACTGTCCGTCCTTTTCCAAGGATGCAAGCATTGGTCTCTCTATCAGCCTTCCTGAAGAAGCTTGAATACTTCAAGTGAAGCATTATTTTCTAAAGCAGGCTATTTCATTTAGGAATGGTCCTGATTGTTGAGCTGAAATCATTTCTTCTGCAACTTCTCCTGGGGATCCTGGTTCTAATCTCTGGGGCCAAACCTATTTAATTTAGCCCCTCTTCCACATTTTCACCTTTCAGATACTTGCACAATGATTATCCTCTCCAAACAATCCCTGCCCCACCTCAACTCTCATCCTAGTTGAATAACTTCCAATTCATCCTGCTTAGTCCCTTTATATATGATTTCTAGTTCCTCTCCCCAGAAAGGTCACTCTCCTCTGAACTTTCTCCTGCTTGTCCAGATCTTTCCTTGGTACCCAAAATTGGACCTGTACTCCAGATGGGATCATCTTCCATTCCCTCTCTTATTCTGGATTTCCTGCCTCTTTCAATGTAGCCTCTGTTGTCATTAGCTGATTTGGCTACCTCTTCAAACTGTTGATTTCTTTCGGTGCATTAAGATCTCCAATTCTTACTCATCCTAATTGATCCTAAGCTATGACTCCCAGCAGGTTCAGAGATGCTTAGTGATGTGGCGGGGAGGAGCTCTGTTGGGAAGGAGCTCTTCCAGGCTAAGGCTGGTCAATGCTCCACCCTCCATCAGAGTTCCACTGAGTGGAAAATTCCAGGATTGAAAATGTTTCTTGAACTTCCTTTGCTCCAATAGTAGCTGTTTCTCCAACAGTTAGCTGTTGTGCACTGCTACCCCCCAAGTCCCTTCCCAGGAGTGCCTCAGTTTTCTTCATATGTTAAAAAAAAAGGGGGGGGGGGGAGTTAGGCTAGAAAGGCATCCATCTCTGACATTCTATATCTAACATTTTTCTAGGTGGTGCAGTAGGTAGAGTTCTGGGTCTAGAGTCAAGAAAATCTTAAATACAACCTCAAGCACTTGATAGCTGTGTGATCCTGAACAATCACTTAATGGTTTCTGCCTCAGTTTCCTTCATTGTAAAATGGATATAATAATAGCACTTCCTCCAGCAGGATTGTTTAAAGATCAGAAGAGATAATCTATGTATATCTGGCACATAGTAGTCACTTAATAAATTATTGTTTTCTCCCAAACCTATTATTCTAGGGACCAACATTAATTGGTATTTCTATAATCCCAGAATAATAATAATAGCTCACAGTTATATAGTTCTTTAAGATTAGGAAAAAACTTTGCATTCATTATCTTATCTGATCCTCACAATTCTACTAGGACAAATGCTATTATTAATCCTATTTTTACAGTTGTAGACATTGAGGCAGAGAGATAGGCTTAGCCTAGTGCCTGGCACTTGATAGATGCTTAATGAAATGTTTGTTTATTTGACTTGGATTTTTATGTGACTTACTGAGGGTCAACTCTATTAAGTGTCTAAGGGGACAGAGATGGCACCGTGGATAGAACTCTGGTCCTGGAGTCAGGAGGACCTGAGCTCAAATTCAACTTCAGACATTTTACTTCAATTAACCTGGATTTAAAAAAAAAAATGGCTAAAGCAAAATTTGAATTTAGGTGTTCCTGATTTTTAAAAAATCATGTTAACTCTCAATTAAATTTGAGTTGATACAGAAGCTAAATTCTATGAAGATGAATAGAGGCACCTGGCTTCAGTTCAGCTAAAACGTGAGCACTAAGGTCACATGTCCTGAGCATCCCAGGGTACGAATGGTAGTCTGCTTAAGGAGGGGGAAATCTGTCACTCACCATGTGACAGAATGCTCCCCATCCTCCCCTTGCCGCCACCCCCTACAATTCAGAGAAGCAGAATCTCAGAGCTTAAAGAGTCCTCAAGGGACAGCTAGACCAACTCATTCTTGAAAAGGAATCTCTTCTCTAGCCTCCCCAACAGGTAACCATGCATGGATGACCCAAATGACAAGTAGACATAGCTTCTTCCCTCTCTATTTCTCTGCTGCTCAGGTATGAGATCGGGAGCCCAGGCTCCAGAAAGCACCAGCTAAGCAGGGCACAGCCTCCTGGAAGGCACTCCAGCAATCATCTCTCCCAGCCTCGTCATCTTATTTTACAGATGGGCAAACTGAGACCCAGAGAGTTCTCTGAAAGGAGAACAGACTCTAAGCGCCGGGACTCTTTCTGCCCCTATGGAGGCCAAACTTCCCCCCAAGCAGCCCCCACTCCCCAGGAAGCAGCCTGGAGCCCAGCCCCGGACCACCAGCCCCCACATGGGACAATGACACCGTGCCGATGCAGCTGTGGAGGTATGGCTCCACTCACTCCCATCCTAGCGGAGCTGCCGTTGCCGCTGCGTTGGCTCCCCTGATTGCTAATTTAGATTTTCCTGACATCCCACACGGTGGAATCAGGGGAAATAAAATTACCAAGTTATTCACTCCTTTTGTACAGCTGAGGGGCTGATTACCTGTCAGTCAGGCCCACATTAACATCTGACACTGTGTGCATAACAATTACCCCCATCAGATTAAGGAAACCTTTTCCTTTCTCCAAAGGGAGTCCTGGCAGCAGCTAGGGGAGGGGAGGGGAGGGGAGGGTGGGGGTGGGAAGGAGCTGCAGAAGGGAGAGGGAGGAAATTCAATCAGCATAATTAGCTCAATCAGAAAGAACTTCTCTTCATCAGGAAGATGGAGGGGAGGGGGTGGTTGGGGAACTTGAACCAGCCTGCTTGCCTATGTCACCAGGGCCAGAAAAAGGCCAGGGCACCCTCCAGCTGTGTCTGCCTCCTCCCCACCACCGCCTTTCCCCTCCTCCCCACCCCCTACAAAAACAACCACCTCTTAGCAAAAGAGCTGAGGGAAGTCTCGCCTCTGCTTTAGCTGGAATGAGATGCACCCAATTTGTCACATGGAATCTCAGTGTTGGAAGAGACCTCAAGAGGCCGCCCATTTCAGCCCACTCGTGAACTAGAACTCTCCATACCGTACCTGCCCAGGGGTCTTCCAGAAGCCTCCCCAGGAAGCCAGCCAATCCCAGCCCTCAGAATTAAGGGGGGGGGGGGTAGTTTGTTTTCCTTGCCTTGTAGCTTACATCTATCTATACACAACTTGCGCCCCTCACACCTGGTTCTGTCCTCTGGGGCCACACAGAACAAGTGTAAATCTCTCATCCTATAGATACCTAGAGAAGGCTTTGACATTCCCCAACACCCTTACTGAGTCTTCTCCTGGCTGAGCATCTGTCGCTGAGAGAAGGCCATGAATTTACTGGTCAAGGAAACCTCCATCTAGTCCAGAGTTATTAAGTTCTTAACCAGCAGTATACACACACACACACACACACACACACACACACACACACACACACGCCCCTCATGAACTTCTCTTACCTTACTTGACATCTTTGCTGCTAATGGGCCAAGGTAACAGCTCCAAATGAGGGGAAAAATTTTTTTTTTAAATCTGTGCCCTGCACCCCAGTCCAGCCCAGTCTGACATCACTTATACTGGACTCCACATTTAGTCACATCTATAGGTTATCACAACATAAAGGAAAAGGCATTTGGAAGGGCACCTAAGAAGGGGACGATCTCAACTCAAAGGCCCCCAAGTTGGGGAGTGACTTGCCAAATATTACACATGGAACATATTACTCATTAACAAGACATTCCATCTCTCAGCTCCAGGCGTTTTCTCTGATCGTCTCCCATGTCTGGAATGCTCTCCTTTTTCTGCTCCGATTCCTAACCTCCCTGGCTTCCTTTAAGTTCCAAATAAATCCCACCTTCTGCAGGAACCTTTCTCCAACCCCTCTTATTCCAGTACCTTTCCTCTGTTAATTATCTCTTGTTTATCCTTGTATATAGTTTGCTTTGTCTCCATTATTAAAATGTAAGTTCTTAATGATCAGGTCTGTCTTTTCCTTCTTTTTGTATCCTCAGTTTTTAGTGCTGTATTTGGCACATAGTAGACATTTAATAAATGTTGATTGATTCAACTCACCTTTAGGCCTTTTCATGGAATCATTGTCTTAGAAACATTGGAGAAGGGAAACTACTTACTGGGTAAATATTTTGCCAGCATTCCAAAGTTTCTGGGGTCTAGCTTTTGACCTTCAACTTGACCAGGCCATGGAGACACTATGTGGTTAATGAGAAGGTCAGGATCAGTCCAAGAAGAGAAGATGGTTAGCCTAGAGAAAAGAAGATTTAGGAGGAAACACAATAGGTATTTCAAGGCTTTGAAGATCTTTGAAGAGGGATTAAACTTAGTCTCCTTAGCTCCAGTAGCAGTAGCAAAAGTGAAATGAGAGGTGAACAATTACAGGTGAAAGTGAGGCAAAATGGGCAGCCTCCAGAGACAGTGGCCTTGCTTTGATGGAGATCTTTAAGCAGCTTCTAAATAAATACTTATTAGGGCTTTTATAGGAAATGTATTGTTTAGATTTGTGCTGGATAATAATCTGCAACATCAATTTCCAACTCAGACATTCTGGGACTCTAGTTTGCAGAAAGGAAGCAATCTTGATTACCTTCCTTGGTCCTAGTTCAAGAATCTCATACACAGCAATCAGGAAGTTCTCCCTAGTGTACAACCTGAATATCTTTAAATGTTTAAATGGTCTACTTTTGTCCTGACCTCAGTGGAATCAGATAGCAAGCACTCGAATACACTCAGAACATTTTCTTCCTTATTTTTGCTTACTCATCTGCCCATCCCTCAGATAGGAAAAATCCATTTCCAGGGACAATATGAAATATACCTTCCTTTTCAGGGACAGAGGTTGTTTTGGAAATTCCAACAGCCACTGAAAAGTCTCTTTTATAACAGTTTCAGCATCTTTTTTCAGACTGTCCCAGGCTACCAAGGAGACTCTTTCTCTCAAAGAAATCTCCCCATGGAAAATCAAAGTAGTCTAGTGGGAAAGAGTATTGGGATTGGACTCCTAGAAGCTAGGACCAAATCTCAGCTCTGTCACTCAGCAAAACTCTCACCTTCATAGGATGGCTTGTCTCCACTAATAGCATCTGACAAGAGACAGTGAGATAAGGGGAGAGACTAGAATGGAGAATCTGACTTTATGAGGTCCAGGTCAGAAGAGAGTGTCTGAACAGTATCCCAGCCTTTGGATTTTGCAATCAGTTCAACATCTATGCTCCAAGAAGAAAGAAACCCAGAACGATAATAGCTAAGGCAAATACTCATCTAGCTGCTTTTGGATGGGAACTTAGTGGGACCAAACTGAAGAACTTAGCTAAGTTTATGCCCACTCTCCTGAGAAAAATGAAGTGGAAAAGAAGACAATGTGCTCCTAAGGTGTTGTGGGGAAAAGTTTATGCCTTTGTTCTTACTATATTTTCAAAGTTTTTCATCCGTTTGTAAAAAACTAATTGATGTTAAGTGGTTAAACGGAAGTGATGTAGAGGCAAGCTGATGACAAAAGAAAAGAGAAACTGCAAAACTCTTGCTATTTCCCTAAAATCCTGAGGAAAGATTAGAGAGAATCATATTCGATGCATAATATGGTACAATAGAGCACAATATGATACATTTTAAATATTCAATACATAATATGGTACAATAGAGTACAATATGATACATTTTAATTAGGTACACCAGCACTATATGTAAGACACTTCACTAAATATTAGGGAAACAATGACAAAATGGAAAATGGTCTCTTGTCTTCATGGAGCTTATACCTTTGTTTCATTATGGCCTCTTGTGTGGGAGTTATTTCTTCCCTTCCCCTCACCAAAACCAAATCTGTCCTATTTCTTGAGTTCCACAGCTATATCCCCATTTTCCATTCTTCTAAAAGACAGATATTTGCCCTTTTGTTCCTGTTTTTTTTTCAGCCAGAATAATAATAATGGCAATAATAATAGTGGTAATAATAAGAGTACTGGGAGTATTTTTTTCAGTTGTAGCACAAGTATCTTACCATTATTTCTGCAAACAAATTAGACTTAATTGCACAGTTGCATCATTAGGTGGCTTTTAGGAAAATGTAGAAAGTCCCCAAGTGTCAAGAAAATAATTTGGGAAATGAAACTTCTGAAATTTAAAAAAAAAAAAAAAAAAACTTAGATACTTAAAAAGAAATCATTGATTGAATTCTCTAATTTGTCCTTCATGTGGTAAAAGGTGGATGACTCTGGGGTGTGTTTCTCTGTTCTGTTCTTTGGAAAGCTGTTTCTTTGCTTATACTCTTTTCACCAAAAATTTCTCCACTGCCATGACCTAAAATAATGGGGATTGCTTGCTTATCTTAGAGAAAAGAAGCCTGAAGCAAGTGCTATGTGAATCTTTTAATTGAAGAGATGTTATACATAGGATGTAACTAGTTGTCCTTTGTCACTTCCTGAGGATAAAACAAGGCAAAATGTGCTTAAACTGTAACAAGAGGGAATAGAGATAGATCCGAGAGAGTACTTTCTGACAATGACATTGCCACTGGAATGGAAGAAGGAGCCAGCCTTTGGGAGCCACCCTATGAGGGTCAGGCGTGGAGGGAGGGAGTGTGCTTTAGAATCAGAAAACATATCTGTCCACAAGGCAGGGCTTCAGAATCCAGGAGCAGAAGAGGATGGGGAACCTGCTATTTACTCAGGGCCTGAGATCTAGGACACCTGAACATAAGATCAACTCTGCATCCTTTTCTTTTACACGCTGATTGCAACTGGTATACATCAGTTCAACATGAAATGTACCACAGATGGAGAGTTGGAATATTCACGAGAATTGGAGGAGGGGGGGAGGAGTGCATTTCTTTTCTCCTAATCTCCCCACAAAGTTACAGAAGAAATCTTGAGCTGTGAATCATCCCTCTTTACAATCAAGCAGTTATTTAAAATGGAAAGAGAGCAAGAGAGAAAGAAAGAAAGATTATCACCCAACAGCTCTATCCCAAATTTTCCAGCAATCAGCCTCAGAGATGTATCTAATCTCACAGTGAGCAGTTTTCCTGATTGAGGGAGCTAATTGCAGGGCTGACACAGCTTCCCAGGAAAATACTCATGGACCAAAATGCAAGGCACTACCATCAAGCACACACACACACAAAAATAATAATAAAAATAAAAATGCATGTGTGACCCATAGCTTATGTATGGAAATTACCCTGTATACTGCAAATGGTCAGATTGGCCCTTCCCTAATAGAGCCATTCAAAATCAATGGGATTATTAGTGCTAACATAAATTAAGTCTTATAAACAGACCCTTGCCCAAGATCAGATATCAAGCAAAGTTCTCAAAGCTTAAATACACAAAGCCTAAAATCACAGCTTTGTGCTAGGGTCATTGCTTCAGAGCCAACTTGGCATTTACATGATTTCTAACCTTTTTCCAAAGTGTGTTGATATGTCCAGCAGAACACTCCAAAAAAAATCCAATTCAATTCAATAACCAGTTATTACATGCTTAATCACAGAGTAGCATTTATATGTCCATATAACTGCTGTCTTCATTCAGAGCATTCTCCTTAAGATGACACATGGATTCCCTTCTGCGTTGGCCCTTTTCAAACACAATTTGGATTCTTCTTTAGGAAGAGTCATCAGCCTTGAAGACTCTTAGCACATTCCTTTGAATCTCCTCTGGTAGACAAATCTTCATCCTTCCAGTCAAGGATTCCTAATACGATGATTCACAGGTTTCCACCAGTGTATTTCCCACTAACTGTAGGTCAAGGGTAGTAGTTCTAAAATATTTCCCTCAAAAGTTTGAGATGAACTTTCCCACAAATATATACATGATCCTTGGGTAGAGTGGGCCTTAACTTAAAATCCAGTGGTAATGAGAATTAAAGGAAAACCCCAGGCCCAAAAAGAGGTCTTAATGAAACAGAATCCCTTCACAGATTATAAAAGCTTTTATTGCCTGAGAAGAATTTGCAAGCGAGGGAAGAGCTTGCAAGGGAGCAAAGAAGGAGAAAGAAGGTTCTCAGCTGCTCAAAGGGGAATGGAAAATGGTAAGATATTAATAGTTTCTAGAGGCTTTTGGGCTGAGAGTTGAGATTAAGGAAAAAGACATCTGTCAACACAGTAAACCAGGGAGCAGGATATTTAGAAAGTTCTGAGCAAGGTTGAGTCTGCATTTTATACTCAAGGTTGTTCTTGAGTTGGTCAAGACTGAGAGCAATATGTTTAGACTGTCCTGAGCAAGGTTGAGTGTGCATTTGATACTCATGGTTGTTCTTGAGCTAGTTAAGACTGGTTCTATAGTTTCTGGATTATCTGGAAATAGACATTTCCAAATTCACTCGGTTCACTCAAAAAGGATTACCGGTATATCAAGCAGTCCTGAGGCCCTTCTACTTGAGTAAGTTCATTGTCTTACTTTCCTGTGAAGGTAAGTTCTACAAGTTCACATGAGGCACACATGTGGAAAAAATGTGTGACAAAGAGGTAAGTCACAACTTCTACTTATTGGAAGTCCTTTTCGTGGAATCCTCATAAAATGCACATTAGTTGTAGCTCTTTACTGGCTTCCAAGGGTCAATGCCCTTAATGAGCCATATAACTGACACTTATCTTCACCACAAGGGGTCACAATCACTAAAGCTACCTTTGCTTAGGTGTTGTGTCCAACTAGTCCAATTTCTCTGGTCCCATCTGGATGTACTCATTGCCAGCTATTGAGCCAGTCTCTCTGATGACATGGTCAAGGAGAAAAGAGGAGAGAGAATGATAGTTAGCTTGCTTGGCCAGCTAATTAGCTCTTCCCTTCCTGAAAGAATTTTAGACCTTCTAAACGAATCACAAGATGTAAACCATTTTTAAAACTTCATCATGTCCTTACACTTATTTGGTTAATTGAAAGGGGAAATACAGAACTATCTTCCCTAGGTTAATTAGGTTAATTGAGTTAGGGTGCTCTGGGGAAACATCCTCCCTTACACTGTCATAAGGTTATTCCCTTGCACAAAAACCTTTAATAGCTCCCCTCTGACGTGCAAAGAGTCCTCAGCACCCTATGTTAGAATTAAGGGAAATTGGAAAGACTTCCCATAGTTTTGGACGTGAGGGAAACTAAAAAAAAAAAAAAAAAAGTCAAAGCAGAGATGTGGAGGAAGAATGTTCCAGGCATGAGGTCAGAGAATATGCCTAGAGCTGAGAGATGGAGTACCTCGTTCAAGAAACAGCCAAGAGGTTATTGTCACTGGGTGGCAGAATAAACAGTGGTGTGTAAAGCGTGAGAAGACTGGAGATGTAAGGTGTCAGGTTGTGAAAGGTTCTGAACATCAAAACAAGGTTCTATAATTGATCCTGAAAGTAATAGGGAGTCACTGGAGTTTACTGAGAAGGAAAGTGACATGGTCACACCTATACTTTAGGAATACCACTGTGGCAGCTAAGTGGAAAATGGACTAGAGTTGGAAGAAACGTGACAGGCAGGCAGACGAAATAGCAAGCTGTTGTAATAATGCTGTAATAATGTAATAATTGTCTGTAGAGTGATAGCAGTATCAGAGGAAAGAAAGAAAAAGGAAGGCAGTGTACAGAGATAAAATTCACTCAACGTGGTAACAAATTGGATAGGGGAGTGGGTGAAAAAGAATAGGAGTTCATAGTGACATTTAGGTTGTAAGTCTGTGTGGTCAGGAGTTTGGGGGGATCCTCAACAGCAATGGAAGTTAAGAAGAGAGAGAGAGGATTGACTGGTGAGGGGAAATGAATTCAATTTTGTACATGTTGAGTTTTAGATATTTTCCAGGACATCCAGTTCAAGACGTCCAAAAGGAAGTTAGAGATATGAGGTCAGAAGGGGAGTTAAGTCTGGTTAAGAAGATTTGAAAAATTATCAGCATGGAGATGATAATTGAATACATAAGGAACTGATGAGATCCCTAAGAGAAATAATACAGAGAGTGAAAAGCATCCAGGACAGAGCCTTGCAGGGAACTCATGGTTAGTGGATGTGATCTGGATAAAGATTCAGCAAAGGAGACTGAGGAAGAATGGATGTGTAGAAGAAGGACAGGAGATAATAGTGTCACAAAAACAATAACAACTTGACAAGAGAGTATCCAAAGAGACAAAGGAAATCATCAGTTTCAAACAAAAACAAAAAAAAGAGGATTGAGAAAAGGTCATTAGATTTGGCCATTAAGAGATTGTTGATAACTTAGGGAAAAAATTGTTTCAGCTGAATAATGAGGTTCCAAGTCAGACTTTAGAGAGTTAAAGAGAGTGAAAGGAAGTGAAAGCAACTATTGTTTCCCATCTTAAAGCCTCAAAGAAGAGAAAGCCAAGCTGACTGAGCCACCTGTCTCTCTGCCTCTTGCTCAAAGCAATTCCTCCATATTTTGTAATAAAAATAGCTTACAGATGTATAGTGCTTTAAGGCTTACAAAGCATTTTCCTTGCAGCATTTCTCTAAGGCAGGTAGCACAAGTATTATTGCCTGTTTGAAGGCAATAATCAGCCTCTCAGTTAGGATTTGAATCCTGATCTTGTAATATGAATCTCTGGACTCTTTCTGGTAAACTCACAGGAAACTGAGGCTCAGAAAAGGTCCATAATTTGCCCAAAGAGACAGCCTGCTAGGAAATAATGGAGCCACCACTCAAGCCCAGATTGACAGAATGGAAGTATCTTGAGGATAGGAACTGGCTTATTTTTTCCCATTTATTTGCATCTCCAGATATCTAACATGGTATCTGGCATCTGGTAAATAAATGTTTGTTGACTGACCCATTGTTTGATCATCTAACTCCAAACTAAAGGCTCTTTGTTTCAGATAGACTGATCTCTTCCATCTCTTGAAAGGCCCACCTCTTGTCACCTCCTTCATGAAGTCTTCCCTGATTTGACTAGTTAACAGCATGTTCTTTTTCCCCTTAATTCTGCTTGCACCTGTCGTATGTGCTTATCATGACCTGTCTTATATTGTAGAATGTACGTGTGCACATTCCAGTACCCACTATTATTTATTCCAGTCTTCTCTCCTTATCCCAGTAGCTCCAACCCTCCTCTCTCTTGCAGAGTTCTTCCTTTCCTGACCTCTACCCAAGCTTTCTTGCCTTCCTATAATCCTCAAGGTCTCTGGAAGGTGTGCAAAATATCTGCCTAACCCTTCAAAGCCTCCTCCCCCATCTGGCCGTCTCTCCCAGAAGTGGTCCCTCCCTTCTCAAGCATCAACAGCACCGTCCAGCCAGCCTCATGAAATACTAATGTGCTACAAGCTAGCCTTCAATGGGGCCAAGTTCAGGGCCCCTGAGAGAGAATCAAACTTTAAAGGCAACTTTCTGTTTCTTCTCTTAATGCTAAACTGAGGCCCAAGGGCAGAAAATGAGGGGAGGGGAGGGAGGAATCTTGCCGAATTCTAATATGCAGAGCAGAGGCCAATCAGGTCCAGAAAGAACCTTTGACTCTATTGTTGATTCGATCATTCATTCCTTCTAATAAATATTCATGGAGAGCCTCCTCTGCAAGTCTCAGTGCTGAAACCTGGGGACAGAATTAGATAAGAGAAAGTCCAGCCCTAATAACAGTCTAATAAAGGAAGGAAGAAGGGACAAGACACAAAGGCAAAGAACTAGAAATTTCAGTAAAAGGACAGATTACTGGGGACAGAGTAGAGTTCTGAAAAGGGAGAAGGCACAGATTAAGAGAGGCTTCCTGGAGGAAGTGACATCTCATCAGGCATTGAAAAACAAATAGGAATTTGTCAATTCTTGACTAGGGAAGATATTCCAGGCAAAGGAAGGACAGTGTTAGTAAGTGTAAGGCTAATAAATAGTCTAGTTTGGGTAAGCTAAAGTGAATGATTAGAATAAGAAGTCTGGAATTCATTCTGCAGGGAGGAGGAGGACAGGAATGGGGACAAAGGCTGGGGGCTGAAAATGCAAAGTGTCAGAGGGTTAGGGGATATGATCAGAGCTATGTTTTTTTAGATGGATTGTTGGAAGTGGAGACTCTGATTAGGATACTATAGTAACAGTATGGTATTTGAAAGTTGCCTTGTGGAATAAAGATTAGATTTAGGACCATATATTAGAGATAAAAGGGATCTCGGAGGTGGAAGGGACCTGGACTCCTCTGATTTAATTTTTTCTCTTTATAGATGAGGAAATAAGTCACAGAAAAACTAAATGATTTGCCAAGTCACATAGCTTGTAGGTAGCCAAGTAAAATTCTGATGAATCCTTTTCTGGAGACCTTTGACTCCAAATCCAGAATTCTTCTAGTTCACTCCTCCTTATTCTCTGGACTTCATCTTTCCACCAGCAGCCTTCTCACCACAGCCTCCAGAGTGGTCACCAAACTCAAAAATAGAAAGGTATATAGAGTACTTTGCAAATCTTTAAACATTTTCTAATGCCAATTCTTATTATTAAGTTGATTTTGAAGAGACAGTCAAAAATGACTCTGAATTTTGAATCAGGAGGGATAATGGCATCATCAACAAAAATTAAGAAAGCCAGAAGTAGGAAGTGGGACAAAGATGAGTTTAATTTTGGACAAAGATTTATACTTGAAGGGATCTTAGAGGTCATTTAAAGAAGCCCCTCTTTCTTTTACATTCTTTTTTCTGTGCTTTAACATCTCTCCCAGATCCCTATTCTTTTTTTTTTTTTTTTTTGAGTCCCAGGAAACTGAGACTCAATGGGATTAAATTCTATACCCATGGTCACATATCTAGTAAGTGGAAAAGTTGGAATCTGAGCCTGGGTTCTCTGCAAAAGCTGGAGGAACATCCAAGTGGAGATATCCAGCCACCAGTGGAATATGCAAGACTAGCGCTTAGAAGAAAGGATGAGGCTGGATATATACATTAGAGGGTCATCCACATAAGGGTTAGAATTTAAGTCATGGGAATAAGTGAGTTTGCCAAAGAAGAAAGAAGAGGGGCAGACAAAAAGAGAGAGAGAGAGAAAAAAGACAGAGATAGGAGACAAGAGAGGCCAGAGTCAAGGGGGGAGACATTTAAGGATGGGAAAGAGTAAGAGGAATTAATGGAGATGAGATAAAGGTGTTATCTGGAAGATAAGGTACACTGTTTTGTACATGGTAATAAGTAGAAGGAAGGGGAAAGGAAGTGGGGAGACATGGAGAGCGACTACTAGTAAGAATCATCAACAGAGTCAGAGCAGTAGGTTTTCAGTGACCACAAAACTTTGGAGACAAACTGAATCATGAAACAAGAGTCTTGAAACAAAGAATCTCTTTTCCTTGAGATAGCCCCATCCCACCAGAAGGAAGTGGCAACATTAACAAGAGGCAGAGGGAGAAATGCAGTTTAATCTCTAGACTAGCCCAGCTGAATCACTCCCAATGAAGCAGTAGATTCAGTTCTGTCACTAATGTGCACTGGATTTTTGCCTCTTTGGGCCTCAGTTTCTTTCTCTGTAAAAATTATAGATTGAACTAAGTGGTCTCTAAAGTCCCTTCTAGTTGTATTATTCTGTATTCCATGTTCTAAGGTTCCTGTCTAGCTCTGATATTGTGTGTTCTAAGGTCCCTTTCAATCCTAATATTTGATTTTTTTTTTGGCTTGGTTCTAAAGTCCTACCCACTTGGGATAACCAAATTTTATGCTCTAAGACCCCATCCAAATCTAACATTCTATATTTTATATTCCAAAGTCCTGTTGAGCATTAACATTCTTTCTGTGTTTTAAGATCTCTCCCAAATCTATATTCTTCTTTTTGTGTTCCCTCCCAGCTCTGACATTCTATGTAGGGTATTCTAGGGTCACTGCCAGCTCCAACATTCTTTGTTCTCTGTTCTAGGATTTTTCCCAGCTCTGACATTGCATGTACTATGTTCTAAGGCCTCCTCATCTCTAACAGGATGGATTCTAACATTTCAGCAGCTCTGAACCTCAAAGAGGCATGTCACACTCATAACCCCCTACAAACATCAGACCTTTGGACAACAGCCACAGACTGTTCCAAAACTTAAGGCCCTGTCTGATGGAGGAATGGCTAGACAAGATGGAGAAGGCTGCCTGTCAGCCACCAGCTGGAAAATATTTTGAATGACACAGCAGATTTTGGGCTTCATGTGTAATGTTAAAATAATAACAATATTTGCATTTAATCTAGCCCCATTCAAACAGACCCAGCAGGCTTTAGTGGAACCAAACCAAAGCAAAAGTAGGGAGGAAGACAGAGACAGAAACTCCTGTAATCTCTAGTAGGTTCTGTAATTTCAAACGAATAACAGATTTGGCATTCTCACAATGGGTCAAACACCCAAGAGGAAAACAAATACCTGACAAATTTATAGAGAGACCTACTGTTTATAAAGTGGAAATCAGTATAGTGGAAAGATTTGGGGGCCAAAGAGCTTGGATTCTGCCTCTAATGCTCACTAACTAGGTGACCTTGGGTTAATACTTAATTTCTTTTTGCCTCAGTTTTCTCATCTGAAAAATAAGAGAGCTTAGACCAGATGGACTCTGAAGTCAATTCTGGCTCTTGATCCTATGATCTTATGCTTTCACATTTCCATTTGACTCTCATAATAAACCTGGGAGAGAAGAAATTAGTATAATTTCCATTTTGCAGGATGGAAAACTGAGACCCAAGGAAGAGAAGCTTGGTCATAAATAACATCCTTATGAACAAAAAAGAAGAAATAACAATGGCCAGTTGACAAGTTATTTGGTTAGATTCTGAACTGGTTGAGGGAACACATCCAAATAATGGTTCTATTTTATTCTGGAGGAAGATCTTTAGCAGAATTTACCTTGGTCCTGAGCTCTTCCATATCATTAAAGTTTCATTAAATCATAGAGTTAATACATTGGATGAGAGAGTCAGGGTTCAACTACCCCCACCCAAAAACAATTCTGATGAACTAGATGCCATCTAATGAAATTATAGAGGGTGTCCCAAAAGTCTTAGTGCACTTTCAAGCTATTCAGGCTTTTGAGATTTCTTCTTAACCTATTCCATACCATGCAACTTCTACTCAGACCAAAACCATTACCTCCTCTCCATGAGTAGTCCCTAGTAGGCTCAGTTCTTTTGCCTTATCTTAGGATCATGATGATCACATTTGTGGGATGACTCAGAATTTCAGAGATTTTTTTTCACCCAAATAAAAAGGGATTCTTTGTTGACATCTTGTCCAACTATACATGAACAAGAATTCACTAAGCCAACATATCTGACAAGCTTTTATTTGAAGACCTCCAGTGAAATGGAGACTACTTCTCTGTAGGACAGATCTAGTTATTAGGAAGTTTCTTCTGACTTTTAAGTCTAGATTTCTTTCTTTGCAGTTTCTACCCATTATTTATCATTCTGCCCTTTAAGGCAGAACAACTTTAACATCTCTTTCCTTGGACAGCTTTTCAGTTACGGGACAAGAGCTGACAATCCCACTCAATTCCAAGACTTTTTTTCTCCAGGGAAGACATTTCCAGGCCCTTCAATTGGGACCTAAGGTCCATTATCTTCCTCTGGACACTTCCATCATGACAACATTCTTCCTAAGCCTTGCTACCAAGGACAAAGCCCAACATTACAGACGCTGACCACAGTAGAATGCTGTCCCATTCCTGGATATGGACACTGTGCTGTCCTTAATATGATCTGAGATCACATTGGCTTGCTCAGGTGCTATATTACCCCACTCTTGACTTAAATTGGGATTGCCATTCACCAAAGCCCACTGAACTTAAAAAAAAAAAAAAAAACTACCCGGCCATGCTTTCCCCATTTTACATCTGTTTTTTTTAAACCAAGTGTAAGACCTTAGATGGAAGGAGGGAGAAAGAGGAAGAGAGAGAGTAAATAGAAAGGACATATAGATAAATGAAGAGATGATAGAAGATAAATGAAAGATATAGAGATTTATGATAGAGAGAAAGATATAGAGATAAATGATAGAGAAGAAATAGAGAAATAGATGAAGAGATAGATAAATGGACAGATGATAGAAAGATGATAAAGAGAAATAAATGAACAGAAAGATATAAAGAGATAAGTGAATAGATGATAGAGAGATAAATGATGGAAAGAGAAATATATAGACAGAGATAAATAAGTTAATAGATAAATAACAAATGAAGAGACAGAGAGGGAGAGAGAGAGAGGGGCACTGATAGAAAAAAGCATTTGTTTTGTGTTTCCTATGTGCTAGAAACTGTGCTAACTACTGCAGATACAAATCTAAATTAAGAAGAAAATCCATCCCCTCCAAGAGTTTATAATCTAATGAGGGGGATAAGATAACAAGTAAAGGGGCACTTAGAGAAGAAAGAGGGAGAAGGCAGGAGGCAGAATAGTATGAAAGTTTCATGGATGTCTAAGCCATCAAATAAAGCAAAAGAGCTAAGCTACCAGTGGTGAGGGACCCACCCAGATTATCCATAGAGAACAGGTAATGATTTTGGTCTGAGTAGAGGTGTGGTATGGAGTGGGTTAAGAAATACAAGAGGTCTCAAAAGACTGAATTGGTTTAAAGTGCACTATGATTTTTGGGACACCCTCTATAGTCTCATTAGATGATATCTAGCTCATCAGGATTGTTTTGGGGTGGAGGCATTGAACCCTGATTCTGTCATCCAATGTATTAGCTCCCCCATACTTCTTTTCATTCTCATTTGACATGCTATTTAAACCTTTATCCAAGTCACTTATAAAATAAATATTTGTGCATATGTATATATATTAATTAAACAGCATAAGACTAGGGCATTCCATTAGAACCTCAAATCTAAACTGAAATTGAACCTTTATCAAGGAAGGAGGTGATACTATTGTCCCTGTATAAGAGTTGAGGAAACTGAGGTAGACAGAGATTAAATGACTTTGTTCAAGCTCACACAGCTGGTATATATGTCAGAAGCTGGATTTGAACTCGGCTTTCTGACTCTGGGACCCAATACTTTATCTACTCTGCCACCTAGTGGCTAATAATAGCTTTAAAAAGTACAATTTTAAATAGCTATTTGAGGGTTCTGTACCTGGATAAGGACTGTGGGCAGAAAAAGGCTCTGAGAGCTCAAAAGACAGGATTCCACTGTGCCTGTGGGGCTGAAGGTGTATGACTGGGTGTGACTATGTTTGTGAACACATATATTTGTACAAAGGACATACATCTGTGAAATAGTCTAGAGCAGGGGTCCTCAAACTTTCTAAATAGGGGGCCAGTTCACTGTCCCTCAGACTGTTGGAGGGCCGGACTATAGTGAAAACAAAAACTTTGTTTTGTGGGCCTTTAAATAAAGAAACTTCATAGCCCTGGGTGAGGGGGATAATCGTCCCCAGCTGATGCATCTGGCCCTCGGGCCATAGTTTGAGGACCCCTGGAGAGGATCTGAGGGAAACAGGGAAGGGTACAGAGAGGGGCATCTGTTACTGTAGAACAAGGCTTCTTAAACTTTGACTAAACTCCTTTTTGCTTGAGAAATTTTTATGTGACCCCTTGTATAGAGATATGTAAAATGGGCATACAAATCAACATTTACCAATAATAAATCATAATTTTGCTACTCCCATAATCAGTTAATAAGACCCCATATGAAATCACAAACCAGTCTAAAAAGCTAGACTTTTTCTACACTGTCTCTCCCACCCTGTTTTTCTTCTCCTTCTCTTCCTTCTAATCATTCTCAAAACCTCCTTCTCTTCTTTCCCTTTGTCTCTTTGTCCCTTTGTCGCCCCCCCCTACACACACACATACACATACACATGCCTCAATGCTTCTCTGTCCACTTCTTTTTCTGAACTCTTTTTTCTCTAAATCCAGCTAAAATGACAAATGCATCTGACCCAGCAACTAAAGCCCTTTCCAAGGTTGGGTTCACAGGAATTATATTGGAAGCTTATGCCTGGACCCCATGAAACCAACTTTAGTGCTCTTTTCAAAGAAAGAAAAGAAAAGAAAAAAGCCCTTGTAGAAAAAAATATACAACATCAAGCAAAATAAATTCCCACATTGGTCATGTCTAAAAATGTAAGTCTTATTTGGCGAAGGGGGGGGGAATAATTGCTTGTTCATTTGGAGAAAAAGATAAGATAATTTCTTAAAGTGAAGAACAAAGAGAAAGATAGGAAGGAATGAACAAACGAACAAAGGATCGAAGGAAGGAAAGGAGGAAAAGAGGAAGGAAGGAAAGAAGGAAGGGATGGAAGGAGGGAGGCAGTGAAGAGCCTGTAATCCTTTGTTACTCTTTTTTTTCCTACCATTTCTTCTCCTCCTCTGAGAAAGAATGAAAGAAGAAAAAAAAGACACTGAGACAGAGAAAAGAGCATTCTTGGTTTATAAATATTAATTACAGGCACCTAGTAATGAGAGACAGCGGAAGCTGTTGGCTGTGATCTCTGATTGTTTGACTAATCCTAGAGACAGTTTAAACAAGACAGTTATTGCTTGATGGGACACTAAATTAGAAAGCTCTACTCCTTCTTAGAGATTAGTTGGTGAAGTTGGTGGGAGACAAGGACAATGTATTCATCCCTAGCAGCTCAGACTCCTGATTCTTTGCACTGGGGGTTGGGTAGAGAGACAGGAGAGAAAACAGACCATTGCCTAGCCAATTCCCTATCT
Organism: Antechinus flavipes; assembly: GCF_016432865.1. Classification (NCBI taxonomy): domain Eukaryota; kingdom Metazoa; phylum Chordata; class Mammalia; order Dasyuromorphia; family Dasyuridae; genus Antechinus; species Antechinus flavipes. The sequence goes on from NC_067400.1 coordinate 563,245,331, forward strand.
TGAGGGAAAGACTTCTCTCTCTTTGAGAAGCTCCTAGTTCGATGCTGGAGACTTTGTCCCTGCCTTCAGGAAGCTTCTAGTTGGAAAAAAATAAATAAAAGTCAATCATTCAACAAGAAATTATTGAGTGCCTACCATGTAGCAAGCACTATGTTAACCAGCTGGAGATTCAAAGGCAGAAGGAAAATAGCCCCAACCAATCCAAGATTTCAAGAGGCAGAGGTGAAGAAGGATACATTTTAAGCAAAGGAGAATATCTGTGTGGAGATGAAAGATAGCTACATTCAGGAAGCTAACAAATAGACAAAGCTTACTGGAATAGAGTACACAAGAGGAAGTGATGAGAAATCAGTCTTCAAAAATAGGCTGAGGCCAGGTTAGGAAGGGCTTTAAATATCAAACAGGGGGAGTTTGTGTTTTATCTTAAGGACAGTGGGAGCCATGGGAACTTCTTGAGCAAGGGATCTGAACTTTAGAACTATCTATTTGGCGTTTATGTAGAGGATAGATTGGAGAGAGGACCGACTGAATGGAGACAAACAAATTAGAAGGCTATTTGAATAGTCCAGGCAAGAGGTAATGAGGGTATGGGCTGAGTGGTTCTGGTATAATTATAGAAAAGGGGCCCAATGAGACTCTATCTAATCTTGAAGGTCTCACTTGGTTACCTATTCCAGATTTTTTTTTTTAACATAATGTGAATGAGGTCATGTGTTTAATACCTTCAAAGGGCCGATTAGCCTAAATAGTATATATGTATTATGTATGCATGTACACAAATATACATACATACATATACATATGTAAATACATATAAATGTATGTATATATAATCTAACATCACAAATCAAACACTCTGATTAACCATCTCAGACATTAGCCCTTGATTACAAGGAAGAATGGAGGAGACAATGCAGATAGCTTCATGTAGCTCGTGCCCATTGCCAACAAAAATAAACCCTATGACCTACTTAACTATATACTGGGAGCATCTCATTAAAGGAGATCACAGACTCTTACAGTTAGAATGGACCTTAGAGGGTATCTAGCCTAAATAGGCAGGAGTCCCTCAAAAACATTCTGACAACTGGTCTGTCAGCCTCAGAACAGTAAGTTCGCTACTTCCCATGACAGTCTAGGGAATCTATGGCTCCCAAGTACAATATTCTATTCTAAGTACAGGGATGGGGACTGGATCTATTATTTCATTGATATAGGGTACTTTAGTTCTGATAAAGGCCTCATTTCCAAAATATATAGAGAACTGACTCAAATTTATAAGAAATCAAGCCATTCTCCAATTGATAAATGGTCAAAGGATATGAACAGAAAATTTTCAGAGGATGAAATTGAAACTATTACCACTCATATGAAAGAGTGTTCCAAATCATTATTGATCAGAGAAATGCAAATTAAGACAACTCTGAGATACCACTACACATCTGTCAGATTGGCTAAGATGACAGGAAAAAATAATGATGAATGTTGGAGGGGATGCGGGAAAACTGGGACACTAATGCATTGTTGGTGGAGCTGTGAACGAATCCAACCATTATGGAGAGCAATCTGGAATTATGCCCAAAAAGTTATCAAATTGTGCATACCCTTTGATCCAGCAGTGTTTCTATTGGGCTTATATCCCAAAGAAATACTAAAGAAGGGAAAGGGACCTGTATGTGCCAAAATGTTTGTGGCAGCCCTGTTTGTAGTGGCTAGAAACTGGAAAATGAATGGATGCTCATCAATTGGAGAATGGCTGGGTAAATTGTAGTATATGAATGTTATGGAATATTATTGTTCTGTAAGAAATGACCAGCAGGATGAATACAGAGAGGACTGGCGAGACTTATATGAACTGATGCTAAGTGAAATGAGCAGAACCAGGAGATCATTATACACTTCGACAACGATATTGTATGAGGACATATTTTGATGGAAGTGGATTTCTTTGACAAAGAGACCTGAGTTTCAATTGATAAACGATTACAAAAGCAGCTACAGACAAAGAAAGAACACTGGGAAACAAATGTGAACTATCTGCATTTTTGTTTTTCTTCCCGGGTTATTTATACCTTCTGAATCCAATTCTCAATATGCAACAAGAGAACTGTTCGGTTCTGCAAACATATATTGTAGCTAGGATATACTGCAACATATCCAACATATAAAGGACTGCTTGCCATCTAGGGGAGGGGGTGGAGGGAGGGAGGGAAAAAAATCGGAACAGAAACGAGTGTCAATATAAAGTAATTATTAAATAAAAATTTTAAAAAAAGGAATTACAAAAAAAAAAGATATAGGGTACTTTAGAATAAAGAGACTGTCAGTGTAGATTGGTATCTTCTCTGCAGCTTAGAATGTCTTAAAATACTAAGAGGCTGGGACAGCTAGGTGGTGCAATAGTTAAAGCACCAGCCCTGTAGTCAGGAGGACCTGAGTTCAAATTTGATCTCAGACACTTAACACTTCCTAGCTGTGTGATCCTGGGCAAGTCACTTAACTCCAATTGCCTTTGCAAAAAATAAATAAATAAATGAATAAATGCTGGGAGGCTAAAAAGTCTTGCCCAGAGAGTGACTTTAATTATTTCTTCAGAACTTACTATTTCATGAAGTTCCATTCTAAGGCTAGGGTCACAAATTGAAATCAACGAAATTGGTTGGATGTCACGCTCCAGATAATGTCCAGGGGTCCTCAAGCTTTTTAAATAGGACAGTTCACTGTCCCTCAGACTGTTGGAGGGCCAGACTATAGTAAAAACAAAAACCTTGTTTTATGGGCCTTTAAATAAAGAAACTTCATAGCCCTGGGTGAGGGGGATCGTCCTCAGCTGCTGCATCTGGCCCGCAGGCCATAGTTTGAGGATCCCTGAGTAGACCAATATCCCCATTTTACCAATGTGAAAACTGAAAATTATTATTTGATCATTCTAAGATAAGTTCTTCCTTACCTGCAGCCCAAATTTGTAAATTTTACCCCATATCTTCGTCTCTAAAAATTTTCTTTTCATCTTTTCTGTATTTATCTTGAAGGTAACTCTTTACGTGCAAGCTATTGTACAAATGGTGGTCTCATTTGAATATAAGCTCATTGTAGACAGGGACAGTTTTGCTTCTTTGTATCTCCAGAGAAAAGATATATGTGTATATGTATGTATATGTACATATAATATGTTTACATATATGCCAACATATGCATATATATTTATTTTTTAAAACTTGATTTCTGCAAAGAAAAATCTTTCATGCTATTTTATATAGAAAAGCTAGAGCTATATGGGCTAAATGTTAGAATAGTTAGGTGTATTCAGAATGGGTTGAATGATCAATATCAGAGTAGTCATTAACAACTCAATGTCAACTTTGATGAGGTTTTTAGTGCAATGCCCTCGGGATATGTCTTTGTCCCAATAATGTTGACATTTATATCAATGTCTTAAAAGAAGATATAAATGACTCACTTATTAAATTTGTAGAGTTCAAAAAGCTAAGAGAGATAACTCCAAACAGACCAGAACACTGAACCAAATCAAATAAGATAAAATGTCACTGGGATAAATGGGAAGTCTTATACTCGCGTTCCAAAACATAAATTTTATACGTGCATTATGGATGGGGGACTCGTAGCTAAGTAGCAATTCATTTGAAAAGGATCTGGAAGATTTAGTGGACCACAAAGTTGTATACATTAACAGTGCAACATAGTTCTTTCCACACACATCCCCGCCCCCCAATAAAAATAAATAAATAAAATAAAAGGCTTATCTTAGCTACATTAAGAAAAGCAAAACACTTAGGTCCGACCATACCTAGGATGTTGTGTTTAGAGCTGCTTTTGTAAGCCAATGACCATCCAGAGCAGGCAACTAGGATGATGAAAGGCTTCAAGGTTTTAAACAAGCTCAGTTGAAGGAACTAGGGATGTTTAGCCAAGGGAGGACTTGAGGTCATGATCATTGTCTTCCATGCATTTTCAGAAACAGTGAGTGTGAGTTTAACTTTGTGTTTGTCTGTAATAAGGACATTATTATTTTTCTTCTTTTTCCAGTGGGAGTAGGGAAGGGGAAAAGAGCAAACAGATGAAATCCCCCAAAAATAGGAGGAAAAAAGGACCATTGAGGCATCTTTTTTTCCTTACTGCATCAAAGAGAATAGAAGACCAAAAAGAATGAAGCAAGCAGAACAGCTATAAAAGCTATAGATTGAACTGATTTTTTTTAAATTTTTAATAGCTTTTTATTTACAAGTTATATGCATGGGTATTTTTACAGCATTGACAATTGCCAAACCTTTTGTTCCAATTTTCCCCCTCCTTTCCCCCACCCCCTCCCCAGATGGCAAGATGACCAATACATGTTAAATATGTTAAAGTATAAATTAAATACAAAATAAGTATACATGTCCAAACCATTATTTTGCTGTACAAAAAGAATCAGACTCTGAAATATTGTACAATTAGCCTGTGAAGGAAATCCAAAATGCAGGCAGGCAAAAATATAGGGATTGGGAATTCAATGTAATAATTCATAGTCATCTCCCAGAGTTCTTTCACTGGGTGAAGCTGATTCAGTTCATTACTGCTCTATTGGAACTGATTTGGTTCATCTCATTGTTGAAGAGAGCCACGTCCATCAGAATTGATCATCATATAGTATTGTTGTTGAAGTATATAATGATCTCCTGGTCCTGCTCATTTCACTCAGCATCAATTCATGTAAGTCTCTCCAGGCCTTTTTGAAATCATCCTGTTGGTCATTTCTTACTGAACAATAATATTCCATATCATTCATATACCATAATTTATTCAGCCATTCTCCAATTGATGGACATCCACTCAGTTTCCAGTTTCTGGCCACTATAAAGAGACCTACCACAAACATTTTTGCACATACAGGTCCCTTTCCCTCCTTTAAGATCTCTTTGGGATATAAGCCCAGTAGTAACATTGCTGGATCAAAGGGTATGCACAGTTTGATAGCTTTTTGAGCATATGAACTGATTACTTTCAAAGAAATGTAGGTTTTGCAAGGATGAATATTGAAAAATTATCCATGCATATGTTTTGAAAATAAAAAGCTTTAATAAAAAAAGGAAAATAGCAAAGCCAAAAAATTAGAAATATAATCTATGCCTAATAGAGACCTACAGTTTTATGTATAATAGAAATGGCTGTTTTATTTGGTGTTTATTAAGTACTGAATAAAACTGTTTTTAAAAAGAATATCCCTCTTCAGGTGTAGGAAGGGTTGTCATACAAAGTGGATTTGTTCTGATTGACCCCAGAGGGTAGAAGTGAGAGAAATAGATATAACAATAATGCCAAAATAATAGCAATAGTATTTAGATGGCAATCTAAAGTCTGCAAAAGGCTTTATAAACATGATGTTATTTTGTTATTTATGTCACAAAGAGGCAAATTTTGGTTTGATGTAGGGAAAATGTTGCTGAAAAATAAAGCTCTCCAAAAGCAGAACAGGTGACCTCGGGAGCAGGAGGCTCCCCTTCATGAGTAGTCTTCAAGCAAAAATTGGGTAACCATCTGTTTGGAATATCCAAAGCCATGGTCTTCTCAGTTCACTGCCAACTGGATAAGAGGGAATCTGGAGTCCCTTCCAACTTGAAGCTTCTGTAAGTCTCCTTTTCTTCAGAATAAAAATCTCTAGTTCTTCAACTGGTCTTTATATAACAATAAACAGTCCCTTCATCTTCACAAATACCCTTTTCTCTGTTCAACACCTTGTCAATGTCTTTTCTGAAATGTGGCCTTCAGAATGAACACAATACACCTTCCTTGTTCTGGACATTTTTTTTCTTAATTATACAACATAAGATTGGATGAGTTTTTTGCTTTCTGTATCACACTATTCACTTGTTTCAGGCTTGCAGTCCTCTGAAGCTATCAGATATTTAATGTGGTTTCTAATCAGCATTGCGATCAAAAATAAAGCCTCCCATTCAAAACCCTTCATAACCAACCCCTCTCGAGCTTTTCAAGTCTTATACCTTTTCCACAGCCCCCAGGGATTCTGAAATGCAGTAACACTGGTCTTCTTACTGTACTTCCCTTAAGACATTTCATATCCTGGCTCTGAGCATTTTCTTTAATTCTTTTCCATTCCTGGAATTCTTTCTCTCCTCGTGGTCTCCTGACTTCCTTGGCTTCCTTTAAATTACAGTTATAATCCCACTTTCTACAAGAAGTTTTTCCTGATCTCCCTTAAAATGCTAATGTATAAATATGGAAAATATGGAAATAGGTTTTAAAGGACTGCACATATTTGGAGGGGCAAGGCAATTGGGGTTGTTACTTGCCCAGGGTCACACAGGTAGGAGGTATTAGGAATCTGAGGTCACATTTGAATTCAGGTCCTTCTGACGTCAAGACTCCTTCCACTGCATCATCCAGCTTCCCCAAGGATTGCATATATTTAATCTATATCAGCTTGCTTGCTGTCTTGGGGAGGGGCAAGGTAAGGGAGGAAGGGGGAAAAAATTACCATACAAGTTTTACAAAAATGAATGTTAAAAACTATATTCGCATGTATTTGGAAAAATAAAACATTATTAAAGTAAAAAATAATTTTAAAATTGCTAGTAAATAGTGGGTAAAATACTAGGCCTGGACCCTGGAAGATCTGAGTTCAAATCCAGCTTCAGAAACTTGCTATGTGACCCTAAACAAGTCACCTAAGCTCTGTCTGTCTTAGTGTTCTTTTCTGTACAATGGGGATAATAACAGCACCTACCTCCCAAGGTAATTGTGAGTATCAAACAAGATAATATTTATGAAATGTTCAGCATAGTGTCTGGTATATAGTGCTATATAAATGTTAACTATTATTATTATCATAATTGTAGTAGTGTCTTTTCTCTATTGATTACTCTAATTTATCCTGTCTTATTTGTACCTAGATTTTGGCAGCTAAATGGCTCAGTGGATAGACTGTTGGGTCTGAACTAAAGAAAGCTCATTTTTATGAGTTCAAATCCAGTCCCAGACCCTTACTAACTTCGTATCCCTAAGCAAATTACCTAAGCCTGTTTCTCTCAGTTTCCTCACATTTAAAATGAGCTGGAAAAGGAAATTACAAACCACTCCAGTATCTTTGCCAAGAAAATCCCAAATGGAGTCACGAAAGAGACAACAGCATATCTCTCCCATTAAAAAGATAAAAATCTTTCTTTGTATCCCCTAAGTACCTAGCACACAGTAGGTGCTTAATAAATAAATGATTATTGACCAACTAATTAAAGCTGGCCATCTATAAATAAATAATCCAATATAATTATATATTTTCTACATAAAAATGATTGGTCTAAGAATACATGACTAATAAGTGTCTGAGGTAGTACTAAACACCCAATGGAACTAGGACCCAGGTCCTCTAATTCAATGAATAGCTTCCATGCTCTGCTTTCTCTCTCTAAGCCTGAGCTTTGATTCCACATCTACCACTAACTTGCTGTGCAATCTTGATTAAGTCCCTTGATCTCTCTGGGTTTCAGTTTATTCCTCTTCACATGAAGGTTTGATGATGTCTGAAGCTCCTCCCAATCCTGACACTCTCTGATTCTTAAATTTTGCCTTTCTGTGGGCAGACATTATCCTGGCTCGGTGACATGTTAGAACCTCTTTGAACAAAAGCCTCTGTCACAGCCGGGGCTAAGTCCTGAGGGAGGTAGGGCTAGAGGTCCGCAATAACCAGAGGCCAGACCCATCTTCTGCTCGTCCCCGGGAAAATAAAAAAAAGAAAAGATGCTTTCTTCTCCCCTCTGCCCTTTCTTCTCTTCTTTCAAATAGAGCTTTGAGGTTCCTTTATTTTTAATAAATTCCTCATTGTCCCAGGGAGAGCCTGAAAATTTTCTACCTAAGATCAGAACTTCTGCAAACTGTCTCCTGAGATGGAGGTGGGGGCAAGGGTGAGTGACAGCCAGTCAGTCGTGTCTGTGAAGAGTGATGCAGACAGACCAGGCTGGGAAAATCTGAGTACTTTTCTCCCCAGAACTTGAGCATTTTCTTTGGCCTTGCACACAGGACCCCCAAACGGTGACATATCTCCAAAGTGCTAAGCATCCTATAGGAAATGGGTCAGAGAACCCTGACTTGGCTGCTTAATATTTGTATAAACCTTCCAGCTCAAAAACAGCTATGGTTCCAGGCTTTTCTCTCATCTCTGCTTTCAGGGGGTAGAAAGAATAATAAACAAATACCCAGGAGGCTTCAGTTCAAGATCTAGCTCTGCTACAGACTTGTTTTATGACCATAAACAACTGATTTCAATTCTCTGAGTCTTCAGATCATAGGATTGGAAACAGGAAGGGATGTGGGACACGATCTAACCCAAAACTTTCATTTTCTAGATGAAGAAAATGAGACCCAAGGAAGGAAAATCGATTACTTAAAGACATAAATCTCAGAGCTGAAATATGAATCCAGGTCCTCCATCTCCAAATCTACCACAATTTCTCTTCCACTGTAAAATGAAGCATTTGGACTAATGCCTAGGGTCCCTTCCAGCTTTAGTATTCTATGAAATCTATGAATCTATTCTCTCTGCTCCCTTTTTTCTCTTCTTTTTTTCCCCTTCTCTCTCCTTCACTCCTCTTCCTCCTTTCACCCAGTCTTCCCAGGCATTGAATATCACTCTAATTCCAGCAGTAGGAAACTATTGATGATTCCAGGACTCACTGAGGTCTACAGAAGTAAGTTATTGAGGGCATGTTGTCCTAGTAGGAGGTAGCAAGTACTGGGGGCAGTTTCTACCCACTGTGCAAACATTCAGCTCATTGTGTGTGTGAATCCTAGGTGTTAGTCATTGTGCAAATTCCTCTGACTCTCTGGGGTTTATTAAGCCAGTCAGATACCCAGGATCTGAATCTTGAAAGTTCTGCTGGCTTTATTTATCTGGAGTCAGGAATAACTGAGTTAACTATTCAGAAAATCTCTGATGAGAAGATAAAATAACTAGATTGCACTAAATAATCTCGAAGGTCTTTAACATTTCTGGATTTCCAAAGGAAGCTTTTTTGGGGTACTTCCCTGGCAAGGGCACTATCATAGAAAAGGTTAGTCGGTTAGTCCTCCATTACCTGGGCTCTCAAGTTAAAAGATTATGTTAGCTCATACAGTTGATATATTTGGTATATCCTCCCCCCCAATCCCCAACATTGCTTCTCAGGCATTTATACATCCCAGAAATTCCAGACCTAGCACTTTCCCTTATTTCTATTCAACCTGAAAGCATCAGCCCAATCCTGTCTGGATCTGAATTGAAATGCAGGTGGCATGTGCAACCGGGTTTCTAAAATTACCAAAATTCACCACAATCGGAGAAGGGTCATTATCGGAAACAGATTTCATTTCCATGGAAACAGAAAGATAATGCCAAGCCTGGTCATATTTATTCTCTGAAAAGAGAGATAGAGAGACAGAGACAGAGATGGGAAAAGAAAGAGAGGAGGGAGTGTGTATGTGTGTGTGTGGGGGGGGGGGTTGTACCAGAGACATTGAGAGAAAGTCAGAAGGGAAAAACTAAATATACAAAGAGACAAGAAGAGAAATCAGAATGAACTTTAGGGATTATAAAGAACCAAAGAATAGCACAGCTGGAAGAGGGATGGGACATCAGCTATAAGGTCTAAGTACTTCATTTTACAAAAAAGAAAATTGAGGCCCAGAGAATTTTAGAGATTTGCCATTTATAATGTGATCACAAGTAACTTACTTCACCTCTGGAATAGTGGATAGAGAATTGGAAGCCTTGTGCCATCTCAGACACTTACTAGTTGTTTGTGTCTGTGGACAAGTGTCTCTCTCTCTCTCTCTCTCTCTCTCTCTCTCTCTCTCTCTCTCTCTTTCTCTCTCTCTCACACATACACATATACTCTCACTCGCTCTCTCCTTTTCTCTCTCTCACACACATACACACACTCTCTCTTTCTCTCTCTCTCTCTCTCTCTCACACACACACACACACACACACACACACACACACACACACCTCTCTGTGCCTCACCTGTAAAACAAGGGCAATGGACTTTGATGATCTCTGATGTCCCTTCCAGCTCTAAATCTATGAATCTATGATTTTTGAACTATCTACCTATTATGAGGAAAGAATTTGAAGTGAGCTCCATTATTATTTCCCAACATCACCTGGACATCTTGGGTGTGGAACTAGAACCCAGAGCTCCTGAGTTGTAAGCTAATCAACAGAGGAACTCTCTGTCTGATTCCCCAAAATTAATCCTGCTCCTCCACACAGAGGCCATAAGCATGAATCTTAATATTTTGGAGGAATTGGAGAGTTACAAATTATGCTCTCGTTGCTTTTAATATAGTCACTCCTCTACAATGCAGTTCAGTGTCTGCAATATATGGTCTTAAGAGAGCTGCCTGGGACCTGAGAGGATTAGAGGCTCATCCTGAGTCAGGAAGCCCAAGAGTGCCAGATTCATACTTGTCTTCCCAAGGCTGAGCCAAGCCATATAGCCCTTCCAGCCCCTTTGTCCACGCTGCCCCTTGTATCTTCCCAAGGCTGGGGCTAGTCCTCTAGCCCTCCTAACCCCTCTGTCCATGTTGTCCCTTGTATCTTCAATAATTGGTCATGATTATGGATGAAAACTTGGAAGGCTGATGGCCTTGACCAGAAATCATCCAGGACTGTGCCTTACTGGCCTTCCTTTCTGTCAAGTGTATAGTTTTCTTTTCACAGGCACTCATGAAGATGGCCATCAACTTCAATTAGTCTTCTCAGTTCCAAATTCTGTAATAGAGGCTCTGTATCACAGGAGTCCGTTGACTTCCCCTCAGCAGGGAAATACAAGAATGAACCATGTTCAACTCAAGAATGTGTCTGAGGCAGGATTGAATCCAGAGCCTCATAACTCTAAGTCAGAGACTTATGACATACCACCTCTCAGATCTGGATTCCAGACTTCAAAGAGGTAGGGGGTGGACTCCATGACTTCTAGGTCTTTTAAGCGCTTCATTTCCCTTCTGGCTCTTCTTCAGATTTTTCAGACTTCACCCTAAGCCTCATTGCCTCCTCAGAGCCTCAAACACCTACCAGTGTGTGATCCTGGGTAAATCAATTAATAGCTATTTGCTTCCGTTTCTTCAATAGCAAAACTAGGATAATCATGGCACTTATCTCTCAGGGCTGTTGTGAGAATCAAATGAGATAATAATATTTTTTCTTTTTTTATAATAATAGCTTTTTAGTTTTCAAAATGCATACAAAGGTAGTTTTCAATATTCACCTTACAAAACCTCATGTTCCAAATTTTTTCCCCTCCCTCCCTATTTTCCCCATCCCCTAGACAGCAAGTAATCCAATATAGGTTACAAATGTGTAATAATGAGATATTTGAAAAAAAAATGAGATATTTGTAAAGTTCTTAGGGCAGTGCTTAGCACATAGTAGGTGCTTAATAAATATTTGTTTCCTTCCTTTTCAGCTTGGAACTTTTCTCAGAGCCTGGGTCTTTTCTTACTAGAATATCCATCTGTCCCTGAACATTTCTTCCCTACTTTCTCTCCATAGCAATTGGAGTCTTGTCAATTCTACTTGTACAATATCTCTGGAAATTATCAGCTTTTCTCTCCTTAAGGCAAAGCTGCTTAAACTGTGGGTCATGATCCCACATGGGTCACAAAATTGTGATTTTTTTATCAGTAAATATTTGATTTGTATACTTATTTGGGGTTATATAAAATTTTTTTGATGAACAGGGGTGGCAAGTGAAAAAAGTTTAAGAAGCCTTATCTTACACTCTCCCTAATATAGGCATTCATCCCTCTTCTCTGGATTATTCCAATAACCTTCTTATTGGCTCTCCGGTCTCTAGTTTCTTTCCCCCCCCCCCCTCTATACAGCTGCTAAATGAGAATCTCCAAAACAAATCTGACCAAGTCCCTCCTCTACTCTAATAATTAGCTCTGGTCCCTTTAAAAAAAAATCCCTCTGTTAGAAATTTAAAGCACTTCACAATCTGGTGTCAGTATAAGTTTCCAGGCTGATCATACATTACACCCCCTCACACAGAATGCATTCCCACCAAACTAGCTATCTTATTGCTCTCCAAACTGCTCCTCAATTATTCCGTTTCCATCTCTGTATCTTTAAGAAGACAAATAGCCTACATTTATATATTGCCTACTGTGCGCCAGGTACTTTGCAAATATTCTTTCATTTGATCTTCTCAACAACCCTGGGAGGCAGATGCTATTATCATCCATATTTTACAATTGAAGAAACAGAAAAGATAGCAATTAAGTGACTTGTCCAAGATCACACGGCTAATAACAATAACAATATCAACAAAAAAATAGCTAGCATTTACAAAACTTTATAATTATTATTTCATTTGATCTTCACAATAACCCTAGAAGGTAGGTGCTATTATTATCCCTATTTTATTGATGTGACACGTAAGGGTCACACAGTTCAATCAATGATTGATGATAGATTTGAATTCGGGTCTTCCTGACTCCACAATCAAGTCCCTAGCCACTATATCAGCATATGGCTTTACACAGTCTTTTCTCAAACCTTGAATGAAAAAACCTTAAATGAATGCTCTTCCTTCTTAACTCTCCCTAGGTAATGAAATGCAGAAAAAGCATGAGATCTTGAGTCAGGAAAACTTCAGTTCAAATTCATCCTTAAATATTTGTCACTTAAGGTCTGTCTGCCTCAGTTTCTTCATCAGTAAAATGGGTATAGCAAGTCTCTTCACCTTTTGTTTCCTCTTTCTAAATTTTCTGTTTCTGTCAAGGGTGCCACCTTCCTTCCAATCATCAGAGTCACAACCTTGTTCATATTTTCCACTCTTTCTTCTCCCTCACCCCTCCCATTAAATCTGTTGCTATGTCCATATATCTATTTCTCTTTTTTTTTCCTCTCACCCCACAACCACCTTGATTTAGATTCTTATTGGAACTATCCAATACCCTTCTAATTGGTTTTCCTTTTTCATTTGTCCTTTTTTCAATCCATCCTTAGTACAACTGACAAAATGATATTCCTAAAACACAAGTCAAAGAGTTCTAGTGACTCCCTCTTGCCTCCAGACTAAAACTAAAATGCAAATTTCTTGGTTTGGCTTTTGAAGCCCTTCATGATGTTGCATCCATCAGTTTCCTCAACTGTAAAATGAGTTGTAGAAAGAATGGCAAACCACTCCAGCATCTTTGCCAAGAAATCTCCCAATGAGATTAGGAAGAACAATTGAACAACAACTAGAGTTGTACAGCCAGTAAATGTCAGAGATGGAAACTTCACGAAGTCAGCTCATCCTGGATCCAGGTTCAACAGTCTTCATTCGTTCATGATCCTCTTTGGGAAAAAAAGGGCAAACAACAACAGACATTTATTAAGTGCCTACCATAAATGCCAAACAGGATGCTACATTCTGAAGATACAAAGACATAAACAAAATCTTTGCCCTGGAAGAGTTTATATTCTATTGGTGAAAATTTCAATAATTCAATAATAATAGTAACCAGCAATTTTATATCTTATGTTTTATTTTATCTTTAAAATTTCTAAGCACTTTAAATATTTATCTTATGTGATCCTTATAACAAATCGATGAGGGAGTTGCCATCATTCTTCCCCTTTTCCACATAAGAAAATCGAGATTGGAAAGCATAGAATGACATGCCTAGGATCACACAGCTAATGAGTAAAGCAACATTCAAACTCAGGTCTTTCTGACTCCAAAATCAGCATTCTGTGCTATGTATCACTTACCAGAGTACATACACAGTGTAACTTCTGGGGAAAGAGTATTAGCAACTGGGAGTAGGGGAATCAGTATGAACTTCCTTTAGGAACCAGCACTGGAATAGAGCTATGAAGGAAGTTGGGAATTCCCTGTAAAAAGAGAAGGGGGGCATTCCAAGTATGGTGTGGAGAACCTGTGTAATAGCAAAGCTGTGTAAGATGGAATGAACCTGAGCATGAAGAAGCACCACATATGGTAACACTGGGAAGAGAGTTTAAAGCAACACCATGAAGGCTTCAAAAGCCAAAACAAGAAATTTACATTTTAGTTTTAGTCGAGGCAAGAGGGAGTCACCAGAACTCTTTGACTTGTGTTTTAGGAATATCATTTTGGCAGTTGTGTTAAGGATAGATTGAAGAAGGGACAGATGAGACAGGAAAACTGATCAGAGGATACTACACAGTCCTAGCAAGAATCTAACCTATGTGGTTGTGACGTGAGAGGGGAAAAAGGAGAGAGATATAAATATATGGGCATGGCAACTGATTAAATGAGGAGCGAGGGAGAAGAAAGAATGGAAAATGTGAACAAAGTTGTGACTCTGGTGATTGGAAGGAAGGTGGTACCCTTGACAGAAATAGAAAAGTTAGAAAGAAGAAAGAGTCTGTGGAAAGATGATGAGCTCTGTTTTAGATGCTTACATGACATCCTGTCGAATATGTCCAATAATCAATTGAGTCTTCAGGAACAGTTCAGGGAACAAATAGGGGACTGGATATGTATAGATCTGGTCGCCATCTACATAAAACTGATAACAAAGAAGATCCCTGAGAAAATATATATGTGCAGAGAGGGAAATGAGAATTAGAAGGCAGGACTGAGTCCTGATATAGACCTATATGTGAGTAAGCACGGAGGCAGCATGAGATAAGAGTAATAAGGCAGTCAAAGAGACTGAGATGTAGTGATTCAAGAGGTAGGAGGCATACCAACAGAGCTCAGGGCCATGAAAACTCTGGAAGGAGAGTGCATGGAAGGCAGAGGAGGTCAGCAATGTCAAATACTGGAGAGAAGTCAAGAAGTCTAAGGAGCACACTACATCTCTATGATTATTAGTGAAGAGATTCTGAAGGCACACACACACACACACACACACACACACACACACACACACCAAAAAAAGGCATTTTAATCATTAGACTGAGTTAATATGAATTGTAGAAAGAAAAAAAAACCTTGCTGCAGCTAATGCTTTCACATCAATGCATCTCCTCTTCCTGCTAGATATTAAATCTTCATTTCATCAACACTTGACTGAATTTGTAGAAACAAAATGGAAGAAGGAAACAGGGCATGAATTAGCAGTTTAAGGCAGGGGTAAGATTACAATAAAAATCCCTGCTCTCTCCATCCATCAAAATGTAATAAGAATGGAAAGCTGCTGTGAAAATATCAACATGACCTATGGCTAGGGGCCTGTCACTGCCATCCTTCATTATCCATCGGGGTCGGCTTCACGCATCTCATTTAACTTTCAGCCATACAACCTCCCAGGAAAACAGAAAACTCTCCTGAGAAAATGTGAATAAGGCAAAGGGTTCTCAAGCCCTGAAAGGTAGGAATCAAAGAACCAGATAGGTCAGTGTATCTGTTAACCAGTATCTGCTTGCCCATTTTGGTTAGGTCACTTCCCTTTTCTCAGTTTCTTCCTCTACAAAATAGGAATCACAAAATCATATGTTTACAGCAGGCAAAGACCTTAGAGGTCATCCTTATTTTATAGATTTTATAGATGGGTCGCCATCCCCATAATCTATAAATATAAATATAAATATAAAATATAGATTTTATAGATGGAGAAACTGAGACACAGAGAAATGGAATTCAAACTCAAATCTTAAGACTCCAAATGCAGCTTTCTTTCTATCACAGATAATAATTCCTGCCCTGCCTGCTTCACAGGGATCAAATATTATAATAGATAGGAAAGGGCTTTGTAAACCATAAAGTTCTGTGCCTGTGTGATAAATTGTTATTTGTTTAAATGTTTGCTGATGATGAAATATAGGGGCCGATAGAGATTAAAGGGTGTATGAATTCTGTCCTCAGAAAGCCCTTTAAGAAAAAATGAGAAGGAAGACAGGATAAAAGAATAAAGACAATTTATAAATTTGCTTTCTTCCTGACTGCGGTACTTGCTAATTCTTGTGCAGAGGAATTGGAAGCTCAGTACTGTAGCCAGCTGCACTGCAGTGAGGGCCTCTGCCCACCCCAAAGCTCAGAGTCCAGTTCAGTATCCATTGCCCACTCCAGCCCAAACAACCCAAGAACCTGGAGCTCAGTTCAGAATCCAAAAGCCAGCCCAGAACCCAGTCAAGGCCAATCTTTTCCCTGTGGCTTGTGGAGAACAGACCACAGATTCCATCCTTCGTTCACAACTTGCTTCACGGTTAGTAATGGGCATACCTTTTGGTCAGCAATGTCACTACTCAGTCTGTATCCCAAAAAGATCATAAAAAAGGGAAAAGGACTCACGTGTATGAAAATGTTTGTAGCAGCTTTTTAGTGATAGCAAGAAATTGAAAAATGAATGGATGCCCATCACTTGGGGGATGACTGAATAAGTTATAATGTATGAATTTAATGGGATCCTATTGTTCTATAAGAAATGATGAGCAAGCTGATTTCAACAAATCTGAAAAGACTTACCTGAACTGATGCTGAGTGAAGTGAACAGAACCAGGAGGACATTGTACAGAAACAGCAAAATGGTGTGATGATCGACTATGATAGGCTTAGCTTTTCTCAGCAATACAATGATCAAAGACAATTCCAATAAACTTGGGATCTTGGCCCAGAAAACCTCAAATGAGATCGTGAAGAGTCAGATGTGACTGAAATGACTGAACAACATTTTCCAAGATTTCATAGCAGGAATATCTGCTCCATTGGATTAGATGCCTTTTGAGATGCCTTCTGACTCTGCCATGGATTCTAGAAAGCTTTTATAGGAATCCTGCCCTATTCTAGAAAGAGAAAGAAGCAAACTTCTACCCCAGCACTTCCAGCTTCTCCCTTACTAATTCTCCATTCAGGTAGGAAGGTGTCCTTGCAGTGTTAAGTAGAAGGATTGGAAGCAAATGCTAAGATGCTGTGTCTGAATCTGAGGGGGAAAGCATCATCTCCATGATTCTCTTTTACTCTTTTGATCCCATTCTGTCCTCCCCCCCTCTAGGAACCTCAGCTCTCTGAGGAATCAACCAGGACTGTCCCCTTTTCTCCCTTAGTCCTCACTTCCCCTAACTTCTCCCCACCTTGTATCTCTGATAGTTATTCACATAGACAGCTTAAAGAAGAATAATGCAAAATCAGTCTTGGAAATATGAATACTTCATTATATTGTTCAGGAAACTTATTGTTATACTGTTTAAATATGAGGAAATTAAATCCAATAGAATCCAAGAGCTACAGAATGTTGGATAGGGAAGGGCCCTTTAAACCAAGAATTCCAGAATTAGAAGGGCTTTTAGAACGTAGAATGTCATAGGTGAAAGGAGCCTTAGAACACAAAATGTTAGTGCTGGGGGAGATCTTTGAGATCACCAAGTCTGTCATTTTACAGATGAGGAGTGTGGGGCTGGATCAGGGGAAAGACTAGAGTCAGGTCTAGAGACTTCGTCTTTCTCCAGGACTCTTCCTATTGTACCACACTACCTTCAGGAAATTCCACTCCTCATCTCTTAATAAAACCAGGGAAAGGCTGAACACTCCCCCTTTCCCTGTACACACCATTTCAACTACTTTATCTGCAGCTGCAGAAAATCAAAGGAAGAGCCCTGCTAATTATTTTCTGGACCAAATCACAAGGCAGCAATTAGCAAACCGCCCTTTGGAACAGTGTGTGACAGTGAAAGGGTGGAAGGTGGGGGTGGGGAGGAGGGGATTTCTCCCCATCCCACCCCCCCATCCCCATTGCAGGAATATCTTTGCATTCTCATTAGGGAATGATCTGTTGAACTGAATCCCCACATTCCCCAGTATCAAGGAGCCACACATGGCCCATTCATCGCCTTTGTGGGGGCCTCATTACCCAGGGGTGTAGAAATGATGGAATGTTATTTCCCTTTGCCAGGTGGGTGGTCCTGGGAAATTGGAAAATGCCAAGAGCTTTCAAAGCCACTGGGAAAGATGGAGACTGGCCAGCTTCTGTACAGCAGTCCGGGCTGAGAAAGGTTGAGGAAAGCAGGGATCCTCCCCCTGGACTCACTCACAGTGGCCTTGCCAAGAGGAAAAATGGCAGGTTTGGCTTAGGAAGGCCTGCCCACCTGCTCTCTAAAGATCTTATTTTGTTCTCTCAGCTGTGTGTGCTGGGAGTGGGAAGGGGATGCAAGAGAGCAGGAGTTCACTGTTTTATAAAAGGAACTGTCTTTTCTCCTTCTCCCTTCTCTTTTGGTTAGAGCCCAGCTCCCTAAATTCGGGGAGGATGGATAGCATGATCTCCCCAGGGGCCCGCTCTGACCTTTGGACTTGATGATTCTAAGACTTTTTAGAAAATTCATTCCTAGTGCTCAGGTAGTCCCAAGGCTCAGAAGAGACCAGCCTGATTCATCTCCACAGTGAGAAGCACTCTGATAAAATAATGACAATAACAATTCCACACACATATAATCTAGTGCTTTAAAGCTTTTTATGGAAAAGGAAACTGAGGTTCGGAGGGACTTGTCTACTACAATAACTCACCTTTTAAAAAATCAGATGTATGATTAAAATCCAATTTTTCTAGACTCCAAATCCAGTACTCTATCTGTTCCATCATGCAGTAAGGAAAAGAGGTCTGGCTCTGAAGGGAGAAGGTCCGAGTTCAAATCTCACCCCTGCTGCCTATGAATAAATCACTGAAGCATTCAGTTTCCTCATGTGTAATAATTGAGGGCGTTAGTATCACAAGTTACATCCCTCCCAGTTCAGAATTCTATGATTTTAAGTCATTGAGGCTCCAATTTAGGGGCTCCCTCCATCATAAAGGCTAGCCCCAGCCCCAGACCTGTTATTGTGATTTCCAAACCTCAGAATTTCATCACTGAAAGGAAACTCAGCTGCGATCTGATCCTGGCTATCCCCTAAAAGAATCCACTCTGCAACACATTCACTAAACAATCAACTCAATTCACATTTTTCCTTTTTTGAATAAAATTTGGACAAAGCCAAAACGCAAGCTTGGGAAGACCCAAAACAAAACTTGAATGTGGATCCAGACCTGGGGGAAGACAAAATTCCTGTTAGTCATCTCCAATATACCAGGAGAGTTACTGAGGTCAGGGCAACATTCTGACTTTAAACAACCTCTAGTTAAATTTAAACAGTATAATAATTAATACGTTTTCCAAACAATATAATGAAACATCCCTATTTCCAAGACTGATTTTACATTATTTCTTTTCACATAGTCTATGATACGGCCAACTTAGACAATACTATCCTACACTCTCTATGAAACTACCCATGCCCAAGCATGATACTTGTGGAAAGATGTATAGAAGAATTGCACATGTTTAACATATATTGGATTACTTGCTGTGTAGGGGAGAGGATGGGAAGAAAGCAGGGAGAAAAAAATTAGAACATAAGGTTTTGCAAGGATGACTGTTGAAAACTCTCTTTGCACAAATTTTGAAAATAAAAGGCTGTTATTAAAAAAAATTTAAATAAGAAATTGCCCATGTCCAGAATGCCTTCTCTCATTTCCACCTGCTAAAATCTGTCTTCCTTCCCAGTCTAGTTGCAGTGCCACTTCCTCTATAAAGCCTTCCTGATTCTCCCCACCTCTCCCTCAGCTCCAAGTGCCCCTCCTGCCTTAATTGCTCCTTTACTCTCATAATACTTTATCTTATATTAAACTTATTTTTTGTTCATACCATGTCCCACCCCTTCTTTAAGATAAGTTCCGTGAAAGTAAGAACTGTGTTTTTTCATCTATGTAGATACCGAGTTCTGAGCAGAGTCTACTTTATATCACTGCAGACAGCAATTCATATTAGCAGCAAGATGTCACAATGGATAAAGCACTGGACCTGGATACAGGAAAACCCAAATTCAAATCTAGCTTCAGACACTTATAAGCTGTGTAATCCTGGATAAGTCACTTCATTTCTGTCTGCCTCAGGTTCCTCAACTGTAAAATGAACATAATAATAACACCAACCTCACAAGATTGTTGTGAGGATCAAATTGGCTAACATGTAAAGTGCTTTGCAAGACTCAAAGCACCATTTAAATGCAAAGTGTTATTATTAATTATGCTTGTTTTCCTAATTATTATTATTAATTCAATTATGTGATTCTTGTTCATTTTTATCATTTCTTCATATAGAACCTGTCCAATTCTGTACATCAGAAGTTTTTAACCTGAATTTGTAAACTTGCTTATTTGATATTTTGAGAATTACATTTTTATTTTATTAGTTTTTTCAGTAACATGCATTTTATTTAATGCATTTAAAAACATGATTCTGATAAGGGATCCACAGATTTTATCAGCCTGTCATGACAAAAAAAAATGATCAAGGATCCCTGCTTTACAAGGAGAACCCAGAAACTCAAGGTTGGAAAAGATCTCAGAAAACAAACCCCAAAATCTGAAATAGTTTTAGAAAGAAATTGATTAGATCATTTTGTAAAGGTGAATAAGTCCAAAAAAAGTTTTACATTACATAAGATTTAGACAACACCAACAGCTAAGCAATTTAACTAGGAGAGCAACTTCATAGAGACTGCATCATATCACATAGCTATGAATATATGAAAATAGAGATAGAAATATATCTTCATATATACTATATCACATTATATAGGGTGAATATATGAAATTGTAGATATAGTAATATCTTCATATAGACTTTATCACATCACATAGAGGTGAATATATGAAGAAATATATACCACACATATATGTGTATATATACATATGTCACTCATGTGTTACATATAATATACAGTATTTGTAGTTATTCAGTCATTTTTTCAGGTGTATCCAACCCTTCTCGATCCCATTTGGAGTTGTCTTGGCAAAGATATTGAAGTGATTTGATATTTCCTTCTCCAGCTCATTTTACAGATGAGGAACTAAGGCAAACAGGGTGAAATGACTTGCCCAGAACCATATAGCTAATATCTGGGGGCAGATTTGGACTCAAGAAGATGAATCTCCTTGATTGCAGGTGTAGCACTCTATAAACTGTGCTATCTCACCATATATATACACAGACACATATGTGTGTGTGTGTATATGTGTGTGTATGTATGTGTATATATATATACATACATACACACACACACTTATATGTGTATATTTATGTATATCATCTACTTTCAGTCTAACAACTCTGGGCACCTGCAGTCTGCAGCACCTAGAGCTCACACACATTAGGTACTTAATAACTATTTGCTGAAATGAAGTGGATATTAAATTGTCATCTTCCTAAGAGATCAGGCTTTACATCTCCTTCCCAAAGGGACCATTAGAATGTGCTGTGTATACTTCAAGAACCTGTGATTCCAATGACACAGGTACTTCATCCTGTCATGCTGATCACCGCCGTTCTACAATTGAGAGAATGTCTCTCTGTTCTGAGACTCTCCTTTCATCACTCTACCTGGGAATGATGCTCTCTGGGCTGAGCTAAGCTGGTGCTTGGGCATCTGGGATATAAACCCAACTTCAAAGCCTTTCTGCCTTGGTACCAGCTACCAGATCTTACACTCCACTGACAAGGTCACTTTCATATGTGGGAGGATGGTGGTGGAGGATTCGACTGACTTGAATCTTCACTAAATTACAATAAGATTTATGTTCCTAAGAACCTAGAGGTGAGATAATAGGCTTGATAGATCAAGGGTATAGGAAACAACTCAACAACTGCTACCGAGCTGCCCAGTCATTGATTACTCAAAACCAACTGGTTACTTCTTTTCTCTATAGTCTTTTGCTATCAAAGTAATATTTTAACAAAGAAAGATGGGACAGCTGAGCTGCACCATCATGTCTGAAGCTTAAGGCAGGTCATGATTGAGGCTGCATGGTGCAGAGGAGAGAGTGCTAGATTTGAATCTCTGATAATCTCATCGAGTCCCAGCTACATGGGTCTTTCTCTCTCAGTGCTAGTGTCTTCCTTCTGAGATTATTTTCCATTTATCCTGTCTACAGTGTGTTTATACACAGTTGTTTGCCCCCATAAGCTGTGAGGACTAAGGCAGAGAGTTATGGCTTTCTGATATTCCCCCACGACTATAGTTTCAGTCACACATCAAGTATTTCATAAATGCTTATTGAATTGACTCAAGTGATCTTGTGCTAATGACAACTTCTCTGAGCTTCCATCTCTTCAAGTGTCTCAGGCCCCTCCAATCTCTGGCTCTTTGACCCTATGTTTGAATGCCTAAACATCACCAGCATTGCTGAATGCATGAGGAACCCTACCACCATTGCATTCTCCCATCCCTATAACACCAGGGTCATTGCCCCGGGCAAGTCTAAGCAAAGGGCACATCTGTGCCACATCCAGACTTCAACATGGCGGAGTCATGGGGTTTGCTTGGCTCTCCACTCCTCCACCGTTCCTTTACCTTGCTTGGTTAGACCCCCTAGCCCTCACAGGAGACAAGTATCTGTCCTCTCTCTGATTCATTCCTTTAATCATGGCCAAAATAGAAGCAGCTTCTGGAGAATGAACGCGCCCTTGTTGGAATTAACTCATTGCTTTAATAAGCACAGGGAGAGGCCGGCAGCGGCTGGGAGGCTCCGAGGCTTCAATATTTACCAACTATTCTTAATGAAATGGAAGATGAGTTAGACATCACAGTGGAATTCTGGGGGTTTTCCTCCCTCCCCTCAGGCTCTCAGAGTTAGTCTCTGTGCCAGTGTCCCCTTCTCCTGGGGGACCTTGTAGGGGCTGGGTATTGTGGCCCACACAGTCAATTTGGGGAGAAAGGAGAATGGCAAGAATGCAAACAGACCATTTCAGTTCAAAAGGGGGCCTTACAAATCACGTAGTTCTTAACCTTTTGGGTGTATTCTCCCACATTATAATGAGAGTTTCTTGAGACAACTAGATGGAACAATCAGTAGAGCAATGGGGCCTGGAGTCAGGAAATCAAGTCCCACCTCTAGCTACTAAGGTAGCTGTGTGACCCTGTGCAAGTCGCTTGTTTGACTCAGTTTCCTCATCTGTAAAATGAGCTAGAGAAGGAAATGGTGAAAAAGATAAGTATCTTTGCCAAGAAAACCCCAAATAGGGTAACAAAAAGTCACGTATAACTCAAATGATGGAATCACATCCAATACTTAGAAGCAGGGACTTTCAAAGTTTTTCTGTTTATATCTTCAGTGCTCAGTACTGGCATATACTCAGTGCTTAATTAATGTTGGGTTTTTTTTTCATTCCTTTGTTCATGGACCCCTTTGGCAGTCTGAGCCTATAGATACCTCAAAATAATTTTTGTTATCTAGCATCAAGGGGAAAGTAGGTTGCACAGTGGATCCATTGCTGTGCCTACAATTTGGAATACTTGTAGAGTTCAAATCCAGCCTCAGACATTTACTGACTGTGTGACCCTGGGCAAGTCACTTAATCTTGTTTGCCTCAGTTTCCTCATCTGTAAAATGAGTTAGAGAAGGAAATGCAAACCCTTCCATAGCTTTGCTAGGAAAATCCCAAATGGGATCACAAAAAATCAGACATGACTGAACCACAGGTCAGGAGTAAGCTTATCTTGCTTGTGTCAATCTGCCCCTAAGTAGCAATGGAACTATTATGAATGAAAGTCCAGAATTTCCTATTGTAGTCCTCTGGAGGGGAGAGGGAAAGGAACCCTAACTAGGGTCCAGAAGATCTGAGACCAAGTTACCTCTCTGCCACTTATTATTTCATCACCTATAAAGGTGATAATTTCTACACTCACTTCATGAGATTATTTAATGATCATAAAAATGGATTAAGGGAAACAGCCTGGTGCAATGGCCTGGGAGGTTGACTTGAAAGCTGGGGATGTGGATTCAAATCTCAAAGTTGTCGTTTATTATCTTGGGAAAAGCATATTCCCTGTAGGGGAACTTTGGGTTTTTTTCTTTGTAAAATGTGGGATTGGATAAGGAGACCTCTAGATTCCCTTGCTATTCTACATCTATGAGCTTATGGGAAAATGCTTTGAAAACTAAAAAGTACTGTCAAAAGACAAGGGTTTATTTTCATCTTTATCAATTAGCTCCCCCACTGACATCCTCTTCTGGTGTCTCATCAGGTATATAGGTAGGCAAACAGAAGATAATTTGAGGAGGGAAAGAATGCTAATAACTGGAGAGAGGAGGCAGGGATCAATTAAGGTTTCCTGGAAGAGGTGAACACTAAGCCAAGCCTCAAAGGAGGAGGAAGGTTCTGAGGGACAGAGAAGGGAACCCATCCTTCCAGCACTGGCACCAAAACACAGCTTGGACAAGGGGAAAAAAATCATTCTTCTTGTGAGTTGTCTTCCTTTTCCAGATGATGTAAAGCAAGAAATGGGTATAAGTTTGCAAATAATTACCAATATCCCCAGCACCTCTACCAAAAAAAAAAATTAGAACTTTTACTGGCTGACCAGACTTCTCCTAAGAGTGTCTGTCCACCAAGGAGCTCACAAATTATGACAAATCTCTTGTAGATACACAGCCATAGATTACATAAATAGCAGAATTCAGAGGAATAAGGCAAGATCTGAGAACTCCACCTGTCAGGAATGGGCAGGTCCAACTCAACACAGGTGAGGGTCAAGCATGTCTCAGAGGTTGGAGGCAAGGGTGACCTTTAACAAAATAATGATAAGAATAAGATCTTTCTCTGAAGATTTATAATTTATAGCATCTTCCTCTGGTCTTCTTCCCCAGTGAGCTGGGCAGTACAAGCATATAATCTTCATGTTACAGATGAAGAAACTGAAACTCAGAAAAGATTGACTTGTCCAAGATTCAAAGCAAGTAATTGATTCCATAGCTCTAGTTCCAAGTCCAGGATTCTCTTCTCCTTTTCGCCATGTTCATTCATATTTATGTACAATTCATAACCACTATCTCAATTGATTCTCAAGTAAGCCCTATGCTGCAGTAGGTAATACAAGCATTATGGACCCCATTTTTAGATAACTGAAACCCAAAGAAAGAGGGTTATTTTAAGCTCCCTTGTGGCTCTAACATTTGATGATTCCTTGGATAGCCAGTGGCCCAACTGGGGTGTTTTTATCCTTCCCATTTAGATATGATAAAGTACTGGACTTGAATTCAAATCTAGTCTCAGACACTAGCTGTGAAACCCTGGGCAAGGCACTAACCTCTCAAGATTATGAAATGAAGTAGGTAGACATGATGCACTCCAAGGTCCTTCCCAGCTCTAGACCTAAGTTCCTAGGACCTCTTCCTATGCTGGTTGCAAAGCTCTGCTTTGATTGGAAAGTTCCTCAGATCTCCTTCATTCTCAGTTCTTCCTCTATGATATGTGCTGGTCTAGATGAACATAATGACTTATTTTCTTTAGAAGATTTCTCTACCTAATAAGCCACCTTCCCATCCCAGAAAAATTTCCATTCCCTAACCTGGATCAGCATTTTTTTAAAGAGGGCTTAATTATTCCTGATACACTCCCATCTCTGCTCCCTCTGTTCTTCTCCACATCTTTGACACCATCTCACCCCAGTCTGGACAAACTGTTCCCTCTCATTTTCAGCTCCCTTCTAGACATTGTCTTCCCCCATTAAAATAGAAGTTCCCTGAGGGCAGCGACTGCCTTGCTTGCTTATATTTGTGACTCTAGAACTGAACATAGTGCCTGGCATATAAAGTGATTAATAAATGTTGTACATATAGATATATGTGCATATGTATATAAACATACACAAATGTACGTACATATGCGTATATATTGTGTGTGCATGCATATGCCTATGTTAACATGTATGTGTGTGCACATGAGAGTGTGCACATGTGGAAGGGTTTCTTTACCTTGGGTCCATGAATTTTTTAAAATATATTTTAGAAACTATGTTTCGAAATCATTTGTTTCTTTTATAATCTGATATATTTTATTTAATACATTTGTAAACATCATTCTGAGAAGGTATTCATAGACTTCATAACATTACCAAACAATTCCATGATACACCAAAAAAGTTAAGAACTCCTTATGTGGGAAGTACATTAGAAGCATGTCAGAGCTGGGAGGGTCTTTAGAACACAGAATGTCAGAGCTGAAAGGGGCTCTAGGACAGTCAGAGCTGGAAAGGGTCTTAGAACTTAGATCATCAGAATAAGAAAAAAAATTTTCAAAACAGGATATAGAATTTAAGAACTGAGAATCCTCAGAGCTATGGTAGCAGATTAGGAAAGAACTCTAGAGAATTGCTAGTCCAATTGTATTATTTTACAGATCAGAAAAATGAAGCCTCTAAAAGTTTTGTTTTGCTTTGTTTTAACTATATAGAACAAATCACTCTATATCCTTTTGGCAATGAGGGTAAGCAAGTCAGCCCCTTAAAATCTGATGACCAGACTCCAACATGCAGACGAGCATCGTGGGACCAATTTGAGAAATAAACCAATCTCTAGTCATCTTCCTCCACAGGTTGGCTTGGAGAGACAACAACAGGAGCTTCCCACCAATGGACCACCGCTTTCTGTTCTCTTGATGTGCTTGCCTACGGGGGGAGGGGGGGTTGAACAACAGACGTCCCCGGTCCCACCTTCAATCAGCTGCATGGATGGGGTGCCCTTTGCACCTGCCTAGACCCTCCCCCAACTAGTCAAGATCAGGCAGGTGTGTTTGGGAAACTATGCTGAGAATCTTGCCCTGTACATGTTCCCAGGCTCAATTACAGGCTCAATTTTCTTTTCTGTTTAATCCCCAAATCAATATGTGTTCATACATATTTAATCGGGAGGCTGTTTTTATTAGAGCGTGGATTAGTTTTACATCTCTCTCCCACTGCTTGGAATGCATTAGCCATTCACAAAGAAGACAAGCAGAGTGACTGAGGAGGGGGACAGGCTCAAGTTCACAGCTCTAGCCTCACAGAGTTCTTTTTCCATGACAGGCAGTGCAAACTGCCCTCCATATGTTTCCATTGCTCAGGAGAAATGACAAGAGCCCCAGCTGCCTCTCACCTCTCTCCCCCTCTCCAAGGCAGAGCCTGCAGAACCCTCCCCTTCACAGACACACAGGCAGCTCCAAAATGGAAGAAGAACCAAGATGGTAAAGGGCCTTGATTCTATGCCATATGAGCATCGAGAGAAGAAAGTGAAAATGTTTAACCTAAAAGATGGGGCATAAAGGGAAGGGAAAATTATATATGATAGCTGTCATCAAGAATTGGAAAATTTAGATTTATTCTGTTTGGTCTTGAAGGACAGAACCAGGAGAAATTGACAGAAATTACAAAAAGGCAAATTCATACTTGATGTCACAAGCACAACTTCCTAATCATTAGAGCGGTCCCAGAGTACAATGGGCTGTCTCAGTATCACAGGATTATAAACCAAAGGTTTAAATCCCAACTTTAGAGATCCTCTGGGTCAAACCTCTTGGTCTAAATAAGGATCTGAATCTCTGAAGAGGTTAAATGATTTGCCCAAAGTCATACAAGTAGTAAGTAGCAAAATCTTCACAAATCGAGGCTCACTCACAAACTGCCAGGGCACTTAAGAATTCTATAACAAGATATATTGTCACTCTCTTCTGTTCATTTCCTCACTAACTCATGGCTACTATTCTATTGCTCTCTGACTCACATCTATGGGAATGTTAAACCTTTAACAACCAGCTCTGGAGGAGGTGGGGAAGATATGCATGACACATTTTTAAGTTTAATATGCATATTTAACATTGTCTCCATGGCTTTATTAGGCATGAACAAACTACAAAACAATAAAGTCCTTATTTGTAATGCTTGTTGATTTCCGATATATAAGTGCTACACTGAATGTTTAACAATCAGCTTTCCCAAAAAAATTCCAGCAGGCTTCAGTATGCACCTGTAAAATGATATCGCTCCAACCACAACATTTCCACTCTGTCCACACTCCCTTCTCCAAAATCTATACTCCACACTCAAGAGCAAGATCTCACATAGCAACTCAAAGCAACAATCATCAATGTTATCTCTTCTACAACTTGGGAAGCATTTACCAATCATAGTCAGACACAAATTCTATTCACTTACCATGAATAGCTGTCTGGATTTCAAGTAGGTCATCTCAGAACCTACTATCCTGCACATAATAGCAATTTAATAAATGCTTGTTGAATTATTTAAGTGAATTAAAATTAAATAGCATGTACTGATATGGGGTGACTAAGTTCAGAGAAGACAGGGAGAAACAGAAGAATCATGTCTGAGGAGACAGAAACTGAAGATATCATGAAGTCTGAGGCTATTCGATTTAATGTGGTCCCTAGAGGAGACACTGAGGCAAGCATGAAGATCAAAGAGGGAGCCAGAATCAAAGGCAGCTGGGGTCAGAATCCCAGTGAAAGCTGAACTAAAATGGAGGGAGATTCAATGCTGAGATAGCCCTTGTGGTGACAGTTGAACACATTAGAGTCCTTTTGAATGAGTGCTGCCAGTTACTTACCAGCCAATATTAGTCTGACATCCCTGATGTTGAAATACTCATATACAAGCCTACCAAGGATATAGCTCACTGATGAGGTTATCCTGAATGAATCTTTTCCTCTGTTTTTGGGCCACAATTTTCTCCTTGTTAAGATGAAGAGTTTGAGGTAGATTATATCTAAGGTCTCCTCCAGCTCTGAGATGCTATGTTCTAATGTCCTAAGACCCTTCCTGCTTTGTCTTTCTTTGCTCTTTGTTACAAAGTCTTTTCTGGTTCAACCATATGTTCTTATGTTCTAAGATTCTTTCTGAATCTGAAATTCTATAGTCTCTTATGTTTGGACTTTCTATTTTTTAAGGATCCTTTTAGTATTTATAGTTTTCTATAATTTTATGTATTCAAAGTATCATTATACCCATTCTACAGATGAAAGATGATGTTCAATGAGATGAATAAAGTTACTTAATGTCACCAACTAACAATTCCCAATCAAATCCTACTAACTCCCTGGGGGATGGGGGAGACAGAGGTAGTGATGGCACCCAATTACTTACCTTTATGAGGTTTCTGCAACAGCCACATATTTTGTTTTCTAACTCAGAGCCAATGCCAATCAGAATAAATTATCACCCTTCCCCAGCATGAAAACCATCATGCTCAGCCCTTGCTGGTGGCCCAGCTGCTGACTGCTTCCTTACTAGGAAGCTCACGTGGCCACATCATTCTTAACTAACCATCAAGGACAGAGAGGAGGAAAAGGACAAGAAAGGGGAAAGAGTGGTGAATAGTACCTTGGAGAAAATAGACCTGTTCTCACTTCCCACTACTTTCAACTGCATGAGCTTCAGAAACATACTTTATCTCAATTTTCCCTTTTTAAAATGGGTCAGTAATTCCTTCTCCCTCCTCTCTGTCTCTGTCTCTCTCTTTCTGATCTATCTGTCTCTGTTTCTCTCTGTCTCTGTCTCTCTGTCTCTCTCTCTCTCTCTGTGTCTCTGTCTCTCTCTCTGTCTCTCTCTCTCTATCTCTCTGTCTCTCTCTATCTTTCTCTCTGACTCTATCTTCTCTCTGTCTCTCTCTGTCTCTCTCTCTCTATGTCTCTGTCTCTCTCTCTCTATCTTTCTCTCTGTCTCTCTCTTTCTCTCTGTCTATCTGTCTCTGTCTCTCTGTCTCTCTCTCTGTCTGTCTCTCTGTCTCTGTCTCTCTTTCTCTCTCTTTCCCCCTTCTCTTTTTCCTTCTAAAATGGATCAATAATTTCTTCTCTCTCCTTTCCTCCCTCCTCCCTTTTCCCTCTCTCCTTCCCTTACATACACACCCACACCCACACCCTATACCTTGTTTCTTACCCCATAAAAGTTGGGTCAGGGTGATGGGAGTGAACAATATGAATATAGAGGGAATGCTGAGACTATTTACTACCATCCCTGGGAAGCCTCTGCCTCTTTCCACTGCCTCTCAACTGTCCTGAAGGAACAACACTTAGGATAGATTCTCACAGATTCAAAGTCACCTAGGCTTCCCATTGAGGATTCGGTTTTCACCTCTGCTTCCAGAGCCCAGGTCTGGTGAAGCAGATAGCATTTGATCTGGAACAAGAAAGACCTGAGTTCAAATTTGACCTCGGATACTAACTCTGTCACTAGACAAGTCATTTAGCTTCTGCTTCAGTTTCCCTATTTGTAAAATAAGGTATCAGTTTCCCAGGATTGTTGTGAGGATAAAATTAGATAATATTTGTAAAGCTCTTTGCAAACCTAAAACTAACTCTCTCTCTGTCTCTCTCTCTCTCTCTCTCTCTCTCTCTCTCTCTCTCTCTCTCTCTCTCTCTATATATATATATATATATATATATATATATATATATATATACACACTGTCAAAGAAATAGACAAACAGCAGTTGGAAAGAATTAGTCACTATTCTTATTAATAGTTTACAAGAGAGAACCTTACCAGTCTAAAGATATTTATATCCATCACCTTATTTGACCCTCACAACCTCACGATATGCAAAGCCTCAATTATCCTTCTCACTTTGGGAGGTGAGAAAACTTGGTTCCAGTTTTGGACGACTTGTCCGAAGGCAGCGACCGCCAATATGTGACACGTCTGGATTGCGACCCAGCAGCGAGAGAAGCATCTTTCCGCTTCGCTACAGTTGGTGTTCACAGACGCTGCCTGAATGGGTTCTTTTTTTCTGGGAGTGATACCTATCAAGGACCAATTTCTTGCTGAAAGGCAGAGGGAGGGGCAGAGTGACCTCTGGCCTGTGAGGCTGAAGCTGATGAATAGTAGTTCTTCAGTGCTGGAAAGAATGAGGCAGAAATTCAATTCTTTCCACATCACGTTTTGTCTCTTAAAGGCGGGAGGGAGGGAAGGAAAGGGTAGTGAGAAGCTTCCGCAGATTCCATTCTATTCAGGGGGATAGAAAGGGGGTGTCAGGGCCTTTCGTTCTCACTGACGAGGAGACCGAAATCATCCTGGACCAGCACGGCACCCCTCACCCCACCCCCTGCCTGCGCCCTGCCGCCCGCCAGCTCCCACTGGTTCTAACCACTTGGCAGTGTTTCACGACAGAATTAATTTCAGAACAAAATAGAGAACGTAGGCTGGGTGATTCCTCATTTAGCTGTCAGCTTGGGATAAGAAATGTCTGAGAGAGAAGACCCAGGGGAAAGAAAAAAATTGGATAATGATAAATTGTGAGCGAAACACGGCAGAGAAACTGGGCGCCGCCGCAGCTCCCTCTCCGCAGACCGATGGGTTCCGAGCCATTGACGTTCTAAGTTGGCGGAGACTTCTCCTTGGTGCCCCTATGCTCTTCGGAAGCCCGGCTTGGTCTTGGCGCTCCTAATCAGGGCTCTACTCTGGGGCCCTGGCGCCAGCCAACATCGCTACCTCCCTCCCCATCTTCTTTCTTTTTTTTCTCTGCCTCTCCCTGTCTCCCCCCTTTCCCTCCCAATTCCCTTCCCCTCCCCATGCAATTCCTACCCCCTTCCCTTTTCCTATTTTCTTTCTCTGTCCCCTCCCAACTTCTCTCCCCCTTCTCTCCCCTCCTGCTTCCTTCCCTTTTCTCTCTCTCTTTTCCTTCCCTTCCCTTTTCTCCTTTCTTTTTCTCTCAATTCCTTTCCTCCTTTCTCTTTATTTCTCCCTTTTCTCTCCCTCTTTCCCCCTCCCTTTCTTCTTTTTCTGTCTTCCCTCCTTCTTCTACCCTTTTCTCTTCCTCTCGCCTCTCTTTTCCCTTCCCTTCCCCCTTCTTCCCCCTTTCTCCCCCTCTTCTTCTTTTTTACAATAGGATCCTCAGTATGTATGCGCTCCTCAGCTTCTCCCCTCTTACTGTTCCTGGAAAAGAGGCTTCTTTATGGAAAACTTAAAAAAAATAAAAATAAAAATCCTAACACTACAGTCAGGAGTGGGGAGGAGAGAAAATATCTCCTTCTTCCAGTGATAAGTGTCAACTCTGCCTGCATCTTAAAAGGATGTTTTGCTAAACAGGACTTTTGTCCAAGTACAGCAGCAGCAAATAGAAGGAAGGAAAGCTTTCAAGATTAGAAGTTGTTTGGCCTCTCCAGGAAGAAATAAGAGTAAATACTCCCTTTTGCAAAGCTTAGTCATTCCCAATGTTAAGGCAGTTAAATAATTAGGGGGCTTTGACAGGGTTGAGCTGAGCCCAACGCCCATTCTTCCAGCTGCACTTAGAGAGAAGTGGGAACTGTCCGCCTCAGCTGAGCAATCGCAGCCCTCTTGTTCAGAGAGACAGCCACTGGAGTGGATAGGGAATGGTCTCAGAGTCAGCATGGAGCTGGCTTCTCATACTACTACTGCCCCCTCTGCTTTCAATTTCATTTAATCTCTCTGGGCCTCAGCTTTCTCATCTGTAAAATGGAAATAACAACAGCACCTATATCAAAGGGTCATTGTGAAGATCAAAACAAGAAAATATGTGAAGTGTTTTGTAACTCTTAAAGCACCACGATGGACATAGAGACTAGTGAGGTCCCCCATGGCTTAAAGTCTTTTAGATCAGGGTTTTTTTTTTTTTAACTTGCTGTCTACGAAGAGATTCGTGGATAGATTTTAGGGGTTCCATGAACCTGAATGAAGAACTAATTTATATGTCTTTATGGAGATAAAATTAACTTTCTTTGTAATCTATTTTGTTTTATGCATTTAAAAACATGATTCTTAAGTGGATAGAGTACTAGCCCTGGGATCAGGAGGACCTGAGTCCAAAATCAGTCTCAGAGACTTAACACTTTCTAGCTGTGTGACCCTGGGCAAGTCACTTAACTTCAACTGCCTCAAGGGGAAAAAAAAAACACCATGATTTCTTAAATGGGATTTATTTCGTGGACTTTTCCAGACTACCAAAGAAGTCCATCACACACACTCAAAAAAGGTTAAAAAAAATTTATCAGGCTTATAATGATCTCTTGATGTCTATCAATATATATCATAATCATAATATGAAGTTAAGTGGAGAAAGCATTGAAATGGAATTTAAAAAATAAAACCAAGATGCCAGGTCTAACTGCAAATACTCGTTGTGTGACAACAGCCAAGTCTGCTCCTCTCTGAACCTCAGTTTCCTCACTGACAAAATGGAGGTCATAATATTTGCACTGCCCTTGCAAATGTATCTGTAAAACACTCTACAAATGGCTCCTAATAATATTGTGATTCCCATTTGGGTCTGAATTTGCTGGCTGGAATGGTGACTATGAGAAAGGAAGAACTGTACAGACATCATGTAGGTATGGGAGCCAGACAGTCCCAATCATCTAGGGAAGAGGAGGAAGTCCGAATCACTCTCTGTTTACTTCTGTATCTTAGAATCTTTAGCTTCTATTCAGGCTCAAGTCAGATGCTAGCTCCCATGGGGAGTTTTGCATGATTCCTCTAGTTGTTAGTTGATAATTTTCAAACTGTCTTATATTCATTCATCTGTGAAAATGCTCTATCAGTCAAATAAAATGTTGATGCAGCTTGGGATGGCTGACATGTCATGGGACCTAGAATCAGAAAGATCTGAGCCCAAATTCTGACTCAGCCAATTACTAATGAGTGATCCTGGGCAAGTCACTTAACTTCCAAGGGTCTCCCTCATCTATAAAATGAGAAGATCGGAATCAGTGTCATTCACTGTAGTTTCTAGCTCTACATGTATGATCCTATCATTTATATCAGACCCTATCTTTGAGGGCAAGGTGTGTTTCATTTGGCATCATATCCCCAGTGCCTAGCACAGTGCTTTGTTTATAGAAGGTTGTACTTCATGGAGAAGAACTGATTTAAATTGAGGTTAGATGAGGTGAGATAAGTAGCATGGAAGAAAAAGAACCTTGGGAAATGTAAAGTTCAGCACTAGGGAACCTGGCCAGCCTTCTGAATGATTGGCAGTCAGGGAAGGGGAGCCAAGCAATTTTCCTTGGATGCCCCTAAAGAAAAATATATATGCGACGTATATACAAATATATAAAAAACGCCAGGCAAGTTCATCAATAAAGAATGCAGCTCATTACTCTAAGCCTGTCCTTGGCTAGGAGTTGGAGGCGATGGATTTTCAGAGGTGATGCATGGGAATGTGAGTGGAGCGGACTGGACGCATGGAAGAATAGAATATAGATTTCTATAGATTAATCATTTGTCATTTCTGCCACACTGCATGCACACACTCCCTTCCCTACATAATACCCACCCCCAAAGGGGCACAACCCCATTGGCCTTCCATCAACAATTTAAGCACATGTGCAGACACAGACACACATGAACACAGGCATATATAGACACACATATGTATATACACATGTTTTTTCACATAAGAACTGACACAGAAACTTTCATACACTCATACGTGTGTGTACACAGATATACAAAATTCATTTCCCTGCCTTCTTTCTCATTTCATTCTCCCCCCCCTTTCCCCAGATTTCCCTCTTTCCCTCCTCTTTGATAAACTGGAGATAAGCAACCAAAATCTTATTTTCTCTAGTCCCCAGAGACCCTCAATAAGGGACTTGAAAGCTGCAAGAAGGCAGCTAAAGCAGAGCACCATCCTTTTTGTTGCAATCCTTCCAAGCTGGCACTGAATGCCATATGTGCCCTCGTCCTATTTCTTTGTCCTTAAAAGATTCAATATCACTTTCTAAAAAGTGGTTTCTGAGCTTTAGTGATTAACTCTCTGAAGACAAAATCTTAGAGCTAGAAGAGAAGTCAGGATGTCTAGTCCAGCTTCCTATCTAATTCAGGAATCCCTTCTATGATACTTTGGTAGTTACTGTTTGGGAATCCTTCTCATGACAGGGAGATCACTGCCTTATTAAACAGTCAAATCTACATTCAGAAAACTCAAACAGAGCTGGAATTGTAGGAGAAGAAGCCAAACACTTGTCAGAGATGCTGGTGAGGGAATCCTTATCCTAGTGGGTGAAGAGAGGAATAGTTTGTCACTTTGGTCTTCCTTTTATGTTAATCAATGAAGCTAAAATCAAATAGAGGCTGGGAAGAGACCATTATATACCTCCTCCCTCCCCATTCTTCATCACTGGAGCCCTGACTGGTATAGTCTTTCTTCCTGGATTCCACCCAGTTGCTTCTGACTGCTTCTCTTTCTGGTCAGAGTTAATAGTTAGACATGAAGGAGAAGATGTTCAAGGTTAATTCCCGCAACTTGGAAAACTAACTTTGGGACAATCATGCCAGAGGTTACATGTTCAGAGGAGAGGGTTCTAAAGCTTGCCGATTTAATGGTCTGGCACAGTCCCTGACATTAGTTCTTTCCTGGTCCCAGAAGATTGTATTTCAACTTCCAACATTACAGTCATAATTCAAAAATTTATGGTTCTCTCAGCCAAGAGAAGTCAGACAAGCATTGGTCTTGAAGCCAGAACTGGGTTCAAATTCCTTCTCTGACATTCACTACTTCTCTGACCCAAAGCAACAGATCTGTGGCTCAGTTTACTCATATAGAAACTGGAAGTAGTGATACTTGAACTATTGACTTTATGTTATTGGCTCTGAGGAGGATAGAACCATAGACTGAGAGATGAAAAGCACCTTGGAGGTCTGATAGTCCAATTCCCTAATTTTACTGATGAGGAAAGTGAGATCCAGGAAAGATAAATGTTTTTGCCCAGAGTCAGACAGTTAGTAGAATAGTAGAATTGGAATTTCAACCCATATCCTCTAACTCCAAATCTATCACTTTTCCACTGTTATCATGC
Source organism: Antechinus flavipes (assembly GCF_016432865.1). Lineage (NCBI taxonomy): Eukaryota > Metazoa > Chordata > Mammalia > Dasyuromorphia > Dasyuridae > Antechinus > Antechinus flavipes. Next base: position 563,280,915 of record NC_067400.1, read on the forward strand.
TATATATCCTAAATGAGATGATGTATCAAAGTCCTTTGTGAATGTAAAGTGCTTGTTAATGTTTACTATTATTATTATTACTATCAATCTAACTATTTCATAGAGGTTTTTTCTCCTTTTTAAGTGTCACACACACACACACACACACACACACACACACACACACATACACATCTCAGCCAAGTTTCACACCTTCCACTTGGAAGCCAGAGCTCAGATCTTGGGATAGGAGGAAGACAGGAGGAAGATGTGTTCATGTCCCCTATCTCTCGGCCCATTTCCTTTTGATCTTGGTAATACTCCTGGGTTCTTGATGAGAGCCATTCCCTGCCTGCCTCCTCCTGCTTTCTTCCCATCTTTCTTTGAAGTCGTTAAGCAAAGATGGTTGCAAATTACACCCATTTCAGTCACACCAGGAGATCCAAGACTCTCCGATTGCTCTTTCCTCTTGTCATTTAGGCTGCTTTCTGCATAGGGGGAGGTGCTTGGCTCCCTGACATACACAGCTCCCATCAGCAGGTGAAGCTGGAGCAGCAGGTCTAAGAGCCAGAAAAGAGATGCTCAAGGGTCTCAGGGTATCACAGTGGAAAAAAAAACTAACACAACTTTATTTTTCCACTGACAGCTTGGAGAATGGCCTTGTATTAGCAAATCATCACCAGTCCCTGATGAAATGAATTTACAACAACTTTAGATTTGCTTTCAAGGGTTTCAATAGCTCCTGAGGGCTGGGGCAGCTCCTGACTCAGCTGCCTTTAATTGTGAACTTGCATTTCATGTAGACTTCTTTTCTCTTTCCATTTTGTGCTTTGTATTTTTCCATTCTTATTTTACTGCTAAATCTAACATGTTTGCAAGTCCGTACTAAACTCTTGCTGTCAGAGACATAGAATAGACCACACTAAGTCACTGCCTGAATAACCATCAGCACCGTGGCTTGAGACTGCTGGTCATGATTCTGCATGTCCATTATAGCCAATGGCCATGGTACAGAATTACTCAAGCCAGCAATTGGAGGGGGGAGGTGGCAGTCATGATGCTGAATGTATACCACTTGAAGTCCATGGTTTGTAATAACGTATCTGTATTTGCTGTTGACTGTGAGGATGAACCATTCCATGAGAAATGGCTTAGGCTACTGACTATGGTGCTAAATCATCCCAGAGCTGTGACTCCATTCAACAATTATGCATCTACTACCTGCAATGTACCATTGTTCTTGATACTAAAACAACTGATTTCACCTTTCTTCCTCCCTGCCTACCCTACACCCAATATTTTGAGAGCTGTGTTCCACCTCCGTATAGCAGATGTTGTGTGGGCACACCCAGGGTTCCACCTACACTGACATTTCAGGCCAGCACACATTATAAGACCCAGGCAGTCAACCATCCCCCAGATAATTATCAATGACTACAGCCTCTTCCACAGGCAGAGCAGCGTTTTCAGTAAGGAGTTCTGAGGATTGTAATCACAAGAACACCTTTACAGAAGTCATACTGCCAAGGACTGTGCTCTCCTCCTGCCCCGAAATATATGAGGAGAGGAAAGATCCAAGACATCTAATACTATCATGTGTTAGATGAGCATCCATTCAATTTCCAGTTCCTTGCTACTACAAAAAGGGCTGCTACAAACATTTTTGCACATGTGGATCCTTTTCCCTTTTTTATTATCTGTTTGGAAGGTAGACCCAGTAGAGACACTGCTGGATGTAATTTTTTGGCCCAAAGCAGGTATCCCTTTCTCTCCCTTTTCCTGAAAAAGTAGAAGTTCATTAGTTTTAAGCTTTGTGCATGGAAGTCTATGTGGGTAGGGAGGCTATAAAAGACCAGAGACTACTTCTTGTTGATTTGATTGATGGTAGTCTGGTTTGAGTGGTCGTTTTAGGCCAACAGTTCAATTCTCTTAAACTCTGTAAAGTTCAGTTTCTTCACAAGTGGATTGGAATAGATGGCCTCTGGGGTCCCTCCTAGTTCTCAATGTATGACCCTCTGATCCTAAGAGGCAAAGGATTTCCTGAGGCTGGGGCAAACTACATCCACAGACCCCCTGCTCTTTATGGAGTTAAAAAAAATCTAGCTTCTCCAAAGTATAAAACCTACTAATTTTTTCAGTGACCAAAATGGGATGTCTGATGAGGGAAAATGGAATAAGTTTCTGTTCTTAAACACCAAGCAAGACTGTTGTAAAAGAAAGATACTGTAGTCTGCATTTCAAGCACAAACCAGTCAGAAACCACTTTTATTAATTTATGATTATACTAAATCTAAGTTTTTTGTGCTTAGAAAGAAAAATGTCCAAACTGACAGTCTCCTCTTGTTCACAGATGTCTCTCTAAGAAGAATCATTTTGAAGTCAAGTCACAATTTATAAGATTATTGGAGAAGATTGAGCAAGGGCTCAAAATATATCAGTTTAGTTAATAGTTCTCTGCATTTTACAAAATGGTAGATGTTTAACTTTTTGGCACACCTTTGGAGAAGCATGTACCTGAAACCATCTCATTCCTTTTTGACCACTCCCTTCAAAGATTCCCTTTTCTGGCTGGTCAAAGAGGAACTCAAGAGGCTCTTCTATTAATTGAAGTAATCAGAGGCTTCTTCTTTCTCTTAGGTGAATCATTATCCTAATCCTTCCAGCTCATAGAGAAAGAGGCAAAGCTGAAGAAATCAATAGGGGCCCTTGGCCCTTCTCAGGTTTTTGCCCTAACTACTTCAGGGAGGAATCTTTCCTTGGCTGATCTGGAGAAAGGGAAACAGGACACTGTTTTGAAGTTAATGGTTAAAGAAAAATTAATAAGGGCTTTTTCTTTCACATTAAAGTTCAAAGTTTAAAGCCTTCAATTCAAAGGATTAAAACTATGAAAGCTATAAAATATTTTCTTAATATTTCTAAAAAGGGGAAAAGGGGTTGTCTTTTCACACTATATAAAGAGGCCTATTGTAAATTTCTGTACACTGGAACTCACACAATACACACACACACACACACACATACACACACACACACTTATGTCTCATCTATGTCACCTTAGGCCCCCAGCACTCAGAGGCAGAAAGGGCAATAAAACATGCATAATACAGAGAGGGGAGGGAATCGCAAGAATAGTCATATAATTGTAGCATTTCATAGTTCAGATTCATCTTCTTCCAGAACTCTCACCCTCAAACAGGGAAGATCCTTGGATTAAGAGCTTTCTTCTAATGCTTTCCTGATTAAAGGAAGAGAACTGAAAGGCTACCTGAGCCAAGAATCAAGATATCCAAGCTCTAAACTTAATTTTGCCTTTGAGTCAGCAAAGGAGCTTCAGCAAAATTTTACCTCAATTTCTCCATGAGTGGGATGGGGCTTGAGTCTCTAAGGCTCCTTCCAGACATTCTCTGACCCTTCATAAGAAATTTGGATTCAGAAGATCTGCATTCAAATCTTAGCCCTGCCACCTTAGCAGCAGCTCTGAACTGGAAGTCAAGATACCTATTCTAGGCTCTCTTTTACTATGGAATCTCTGTGTGATCTTGTGTGAATATTCTAACCTCCATGGGTCTCATTTTCCTCCTATTAAATGAGAGAGTTGTTGCCAGCTTTAGATACCTGATTCCATAATAGCAATTATTTTCATTACTTAAGTGACTGTAGGCAAGTCACTTTCTGGACTCCAGGATCCACACCTGTAAGAATATTACAGTTGGACTAAATGATCATGTTAGTGTTTTCCAATCAAATAGTCAATTAAATTAAATATTAATTATATTCATTATTAATTAATAAATTAAATTAAATTAATAACTATCTTCATACCAGATAATATTGGTTAATTTTCAAGTAACAAAATGACATATACATTCTTCCATCTGATCTTCACAATAACTCTGTAAGAGGAGCAATGTAACTATATTATATCCATTTTATAGATGAAGAAACTGAGACTCAGAGGAAAGTTGTAAACTAGGAATCACTGAATTTGAGAACTATAAGGGACCTTAAAGACTATCTAATCCAATCTTTTTATTTTATAGATGTGAAAATTGTGATTCTGGGAAGGAAATCAATCTCTCTATCAACAGCCTTTTTAAGCCCCTATTATGTGCCAGTGGCCCCATGACTTTTGGAAGTCTCTGTTGTTGCATATTCTTCATTTGTAGCATTATACCATAATGTTCCATTACTTAATACACGATCATTTATTTATTCAGGCATCTCCTGATCAGTAGACACATAGGTTATTCCCACTGTCTTTTTAATATTATAAATAATGCAGCTATAAATAGCTCTTATGTAGATAGGTCCTTTTTTTAAAAAATGATTTACAAATAACCTCTTCTTGTTTGTTGCCAGATCATGCTCTCAAAAGTCTGAAGCACAGAAGCACAGAAGCACAAGCAGGGTCATCGAGTCTGACCCATACCTAAATAGGAATGAATTTTCCCTGTGACATTCCTGACACATTATTCAGCCTGGTTCTAAACATCCATTCCCACTTTGGGGCAACTCTAACTGTTTTATTTTATCAAGCCCAACTCTGCCTTTCAACATCCATCCTTTGCCCCCACTTCTGTCCTCTGGACCAACAAGATCAAGGAAATCCCTCTTTCCCACAATAGTCCTTCAAATACTTAAGGACAGCTTCATGTCCTTCCCAAGTCTTCTCTGCAGGCTAAATATACTTAGTTTCTTCAATAGAGACTTGTAGTTCTGGGTGGAGATTAAGGAATCTGTAATGAAATCCATATTAATATTTTGAATTCTTATTTTTAAATGTCAAGTTCTAGAAAGTCAGTAACCCCAACATCCTTGAGGTTTATTCATCAAGAAGGTGATGAAAAAATGAAAATAAAAAAGGTGATGAATATTCAAAAAAAAACCATAGGGAAGAATCACGCTTTTTACTTGGAAAAGAAGTAAGTAGAGGATATAGACAACTGTCATGGACATTTTGCACCTGCAATTTAAGATTAAAATCTAAATGACCTAAAAAAGCCCACAATGGGATTTTCTCAGTCAATGGATACCAAAGCCACTCTGAGTCATCTCTAGGGTATCATGTAAGTAAATACATGAAGAAATTATTCTGCAATACCACCAGCAATGTAAGAGAGTATTTACCTATAGCCATCACATCCTTTGCATAAACAGAAATATCTTCTCCCCCAGTTTCAGAGGCTTAATGTCCTCTGCTCACAGAGAGCACAACCTTCCCAGAGTTTCTGTAAGTCGTGCACAGTTGGCTTACTCCCACTAATGCTCCCACTCACTCACCCACCCTGTGTGTGTGCTCAGGGAATACAAACATTTGAACAGAAGTCTAGGTTGAGCATAATTAGGGAGGAAAATCTGCTGTTGCAACAAAAACTCAGAAACATGCCAGTATTTCTTCTTTCCAAAGCCTAACATAAATCAGGTTTGTATAATTTGGGATTGGGGATGATCTGTGAGCTAGGTTTTCTTTTTCTTTAGATAGACAACAGAGAAGTGACTGGATTACACTTTATCGAGGTCATTCATTCCTGTGTTTATTTTCTCTGCCCTTCTCTCCTCTCTTCTTTCATCTCTGTCTGTTTCTCTGTCTCTTTTTCTGACTCTATTTCTCTCTCATTTCTTCATTTTTGCTAATAATAACCCCTATACATATGAAATGTTAGATCTGTAAAGCACTTAAAAAACAATATAAAACGTCAGAATTGGTAGCTTAAAGCTTAGAATTTCAGAGGTAAAGTGCAAGTCTAATTATGTCACTCTCCTACTCAGTAAATACCAGTAGCTCCCTATTACCTCAACAGTCAAATATTAATTCCTTTTTGACAGAAATTGTGTATCCAAGGTTTGATTTTCCTGTCTAGCCATTTTATGTAGTTTTCTCCTTCCACGTACACTATGGTTCATTCAAACTGGTTTTGTCTTTGTATTCCTCAAGAATAGCACAATTCCTGGCTCATAGTAGGCATTGAATACCATGATTTAAAAAGTATAAATTAATTTGAAAACATTATTGAATTAATAGTAGTTTGGGGTCATTTATTTTTTCAATAGTGGTACAGGCTGCTAGGGGGCACTACAGTGCTCAGAGAGCCAAGTGTGGAGTCAGGGAGTTCAAAGTGACTTCAGATACCTCCTAGTTGGGTGATCCTGAGCAAGTCACTTAACTCTGCTGCAGTTTCCTCATCTGTAAAATGAGCTGAAGAAGGATAACAAATCACACCAGTATATTGGCCAAGAAAACCCCGAATGGGGTCATGTAGAGTTGGATATGACTGAAACAATAAACTAGTACAATTGCTATCAACTGGGAACTATTGATATTTTTATGGTGGGCATCTTAAAGATGGAGTCATTCTGCTGCAGGAGCCTCTGACTTTGGGAGAGGTATCAGTAACTCATAGTTTTTCTCCATGCCATTTCCCTCCGATAGGAAGAACTGCCCGGAGAGTCTCCTCCCTACCACCCCAAGCCCCAATTAATGCAAGTGGATGCATCCTATCAGAATCAATTCTTTTGCTCAAAAAAACTTCAAGGAATCTGAGGAGGCGCAGTATAAATAGTAATCAGATTGGCAATCCCAGTTCTAGTCTCAGGAATTCAGTGTATGATCTTGAGTAAGTTCTTCCTCAGTTTCCTTATCTGCAGTGAGAGTGATTGATTATAGGATGAAGAGCTAGTAGACACTACTGAGATCATCTAGTTCAGATGGTGCAGATGAGAAAAATGAGGACTTCAACACCTCTCAAAGCTGCTATTTTTTCACCACTACCATGACCACCACTCTAACTTAAGGCTTTACCGTCTCTTACATGAAATAGCTTCCCACTTGGTCTCCATTCTTACCCTTTCCCAATCCATCCTCCCAACAGCTATCAAAGTAACATTTGTAAAGCATCACAATCTTTGACCATATTACCCCCTTTCTCAAGAACCTCCAATGGCTCCCTTTTACTTCTAGGATCAATTACAAACTCCTTTGGACTTTGGAGGAGAAAGTCCATCATTGTCTTGCTCCACTTTTCCAGGTTAATTTCACATTTTTCCCCTTATACATTCCCCATAATATATTTTGACCAAACTGCCCAGCTTACTATTTCTCATTCATGATGTTCCATTTCCTGCCTTCATGTCTGGAATGTTTTCCTTCATCTCTTTTGACTTCCAGAGTTCCAAGCTTTCTTCCAAGCTATGCCTACCTCCTACAATGGGACTTTCCTAACTTTTGTCTTGTCAGAGCTCTCAACACACAGACAAAATCCCTTTGTATTTGCTTTCCATAAATTTTGAAATTACTTTGGTCATAGAAGCCATCTAGTTGAAATCCCTCATTTGACAAATAAGGAAATCAAGATCTAATATGAAATGGCTTGTTCAAAGTTATACAGGGAGTAAATAGCAGCATTTGGATTGGTAGCAGCATTTGGATTGGTTCTCAAATCCTTTGGCTCCAAAGTATGTTCTGAAATTCTCTTTGCCTAAACTTCTTGAGGATGGGATGTTTTCATTTTTGTCAGTACCTAATACAAGTGCCCAGCTAATGGACACTTGATAAATAGATGGAAAGATGGATGGGTAGATGGATGGGTAGATGGATGGATGGATGGATGGGTGAAGGCTAAATGGTTGGATGGAGGGATGGATGATGTGACCTGTCCAAAATCACTCAAATTTTAAATAGTACAGCCTGATTCTAACCAGGTTTTCTAGATCAAAACCTGGGCTTTCTCTACTCCAATGCAGTAAAGCACAGTTTGGGTTGGAGCAAATGACCTTTAAGGCCTTTCCATTTGGAAGACCCTACTTCAGGCTAGAATTAAGATGCATTTTATCAATTAGTCACCTGGGTGTCATGAAATCCTGGAGAAAATGTCCTGTCACTTGTGTTTCTGCCCCCCTCCTCCTAATGCCTTTTCAAACAAAAAATTTATTTCCCTCTTCTCTCCTCGAGGCAGTTTAATGAATTCAAGCCTTCGGGGAGAAACAACAACGTGTTCCCGCTGCCAGAGAAAAATGAGAGGAGGAATAGTAAAGCGAATTTCTTTTTATTGACTTTTAGTGAGCTATTTAATCCAAACATCTCATTATCGGCAATATAAATATACTATATAATGGATTTTGCAATAAGAACAATTAGCTTTTGCAATTAGCATGAGAATAAACTTCCCCCAATTGCATGAAGAAGGCGAGGCCGCTATAAAATGTGCTTGCTGTTTAAAAAAAAGAAAAGAAAAGAAAAGAAAGAAGAAAGAAAAAGACTCAGAAATAAATAATTAAATCATTTCAGATGGAGGGGGAAGGGAACCCAGTGCTTAGAGGCAGGATGATATACATCCTAGGGACAAACCCTACCAAGATCCTAGAGAGGATCTCCTCCATTCCCCTTCCAAATTGGTGAGACTTTTATTTTCCATGGCAGCTTCCTAATTAATTTGATTGGTTGCTATCCTTAGAGTAATTAGCAAAGCTTTTAATCAGTTTGCATACAGTTTAATACAGTGGAAAGAGACCTGGACTGAAAGACAGAAGACAGAGTCCTATTCCGGCTCTTCTACTAAGTCACTTAAATAATGCCCTCCCCACTCATGGACTCAGTATCCCCATTTGTTAAATGAAAGGGTTGAACACCATGATGTCTCAGGTCCCTTCCAATTCTAATGTACTATGATTCTTTGATACTATAAGCTCTAAATCATCAACTATTTGAAATATCTTCTGTCTATGGAATCCCCAAAGTAGACATCAATCCTCTCTTTTTCATTTTCCAACTTTCTATTTTCCACAGAAGCAATGTGTTGTTGCAGAAAGAGCACTGGATATGAAATGAGAGGACCTGAGTTCATATTCTGGCTCTGTTACTTAATAGGTATAAGACCTCGGGCAAGTTTTCTCAGCCTTAATTTCCTCATCTTGATGATTAGAGAACTAGATGGTCTCTGTTCTCTAAATCTGACTTTTTTTCCTGTGACCCTGGATTCTGATAGGTGAGCTTTTACCTTAGGCTGGAACCAAGCCACCCCAGCACTTCCCAGTCATTTTTAAACCATGCTAAAACACATCTACCTCCAACTTTATCTACCACCCCATTGTTTGTAGTCTTCCTCCATTAAAATACAAACTACCATTTGAAGGTAGAAATTGCTTGGTAGAAGAAAAAGAGAGAAAATTTAATTTTAATTTTTTAATTTTAATTAATTTCTTTTATTAAGTGCCTATTATATACTAAGCACTATGCTTAGCACTTTATAGATATCTCATTTGGTCCTTGTATTTGTAGCTTTGGTATTTGACACAGGTTAGCAGGTGCTTAATAAATATTTTCATTTATTTTTATCCCTTCATTCTATGATAATGTGAACTCCAAAGATGGAACATTCATTTAACTGTTGAACAGTTTCAGTTGTTTGCTAATTCTTTCTAATACTGAGCTGAAATATGCCTCTTTGTAAATAATAATAATAGCTAAAATTCATATAGTGCTTACTATGTGCCAGGCACTGTGTTAAATGATTTACAATTATTATCTTATTGATACTCAAAGTAACTCTACAATGTAGGTGCTATTGTGTGGAACAGGTACTAGATCCCCTTTCCAAAATTAACTAATCAGAGACATCTTCCGGTATAAAGAGAAAGCATTTATTTAGTCCCTGCAGAGAGAGGCCTAGACACACACCTGGGAACCATCCCGCTCCCACTATGTGACCATGGAACCCAACCAGCCTCCAGCTTGTCTGGTGTTTTAAAAAGCAAAAGATCCAAGCCTTTTCATTGAATAACCATCCTTATCCAATGGTCACCAATGTTATCTGCTTTCCACAGGTCACATCGCTTCCTGAGGATCTGACCTTTAGAGACCATGTGACTCCCTGCAACCCAGGGTTCAAGACCGATCTCCCAGGTCTAGGAATAGGGATCATGTGATTTAGTCCCAAACTGAGAAAACTTCATCCAATCAGTCTCATCCACTATTATTATCCATTTTATAGATAAAGAAATGGAGGGACAGGTAGCTAGTGCAGTGGATAGAGCACCAGTCCTGAAGTCAAGAGTACCCGAGTTCAAATTTGGCTTCAGAGACTTAACACATGCTAGCTGTGTGACCTTGGGCAAGTCACTTAACCCCAATTGTTCAAGCAGAAAGAGAGAAAGAGAAAGAAATGGAAGCAAGCAGAAGTTAAGTGATGTGATGACTAGTTAAGTGACAATTAGTAAGTGCCTGAGATCTGATGTGAAATGAGACCACCTACTCGCCAAGCCAAATACTCTATCTACCATATCACCTAGCAGCCCCTTAATTGCTTACTTCCCTCCTTGCAACCCACTGTTCCCAAATCTTTTCTATGCGATCAAGTCTCAGCTTATACTACATGAAGACTTGCAACCATTTGAAGACAATGCTAATGATCCCTCTCCCCATTTCTCCAGGGCGCTCGCTGCAGATGCTCCTATGACAGACTTCCCAGTCCCTCCATTCTAAGGCATGCTCCAGTTTCTAAAAATCCTCTTTAAAACCTTTCTAGGATATCCAGAAGTCCAGAAGAGAACTGACTGGAACAGAGGACAGTGGTGAAATAAACTTCCATCCCTTCCCTCAGGGAGCTTACACTCATGCAGAGAAGTAAAGGTGGAAATATATCAAACTAGGAATTTCTATTTCTAAGCAAGAGCCCTTTATGAGTACTGGAAGGGGTGAACATCTAAGGGGATAGGAAAAGAAGAAACCTATTTATTTTGAAATTCTTCCAAGGCTTGGCTGAACCAAATTATTTTCTATCATTGCAATTCAGCACTTAATAGCCACCTGCCTGAATGCCAGATTTCTGATTTTTGTTTTCAGTGGTAACAACTCAGGAACCTAAAGCAATGAGAGATGATATCACAGTCTGGTGAATAAAAAGTAACCACAGAATATTGCATTCCTGAAATTGTTTTTCTGTCTCTCAGCACACAGCTCAGGCTTGGAGCTAGCTCTAGAAAGTAGCTTCTCCCCCATGGAGCTGAACCTGAAGGGCTCAGCCTGGAATCTGTGATAACAGTGTGGCTTCTCATTGATCTGGCTGCATAATCACAACCAAAGCTGAGAAAACATATGAAAAGGGCTTTATAAAAATAGCTAGCAATTATATAGTTCTTCAAGATTCACAAAAACACTTTACATATGTTATTTCATTTGATCCTCACAACAACCCTAAGAGTAGGTGCTATTGTTATACCTATTTTACAGATAAGGAAACTGAGACCAAGAAAGCTTAAAAGATTTGCTAGTGAGTATCTGTGGTAATAATCAAGTCCAAGTCTTCAGACTATCCCCTCAACCGAAACAAAATAAAACTTTGTCTTGTTCAAGAAAGCTAGAGACTCTGTTCTGACAAGGTCTTAAATGTAAGGAAGTCCACCACTCATTCAGTGAAAAGATTGCCTCATTAGCATAAGTGTTGGGCCAAGAGGAACAGAGGACAGGCCAGTAAACTCATCCAGTCTCTCCCAGAAGGAAAAGTCCTGGCTTTGGGTTCAGAAGATTCGGGTTCAGACATTAGCTCTGTTATTTACTGTGTGACTTTGAGGTTGTCACTTCCTCTTTCTCGATCTCAGTTTTTTCCAGATGTAAAATGCAGGATTTTGGACTCAAAGTCTTTTCTAGCTCTAAATGTCATCACTAATTTTCAAGTAATGAGGATCTCATTACCTTCCAAATTCAACCCATTCTAACACCTTTGGGCAGCTCTACTAATTAGAAAATTCTTATATGCAACTTGCATTTGCCCCTACAACTTCAGCCTAGTGCTGGTTCCAGTTCATCCTTTTGAAACCCAACAAGTCTAGTCCCTTTTTCCCAAAACAATCATTTAAATGCTTAGACAGTCAGTGTGCCTATATTTGTCCCCTCTTCCACACCTTTCCTCTACAAGTCTTCTCTGCCAGGCGATTTCACCAAATGTAAGTTCCAGAACTCATTTTAGGGGGCAGAGCAAAAAATACTTATTTCACACTTCTCAGATTCTTATGCCTAGATTGAGATCTGTCTGCCAATGCACCAATTCCAACTCTGACCCATCCTTTACTTTGAACCTCCTCCATATTCATATGCCCTCTTTCTGTTTGCACATTAACATTCTGGCATTCAGGAGGATCCCCAAGATTTCTCCCAATTCTACAATTCATCTCCCTACTCCTCTTAGTCTCTTGCATTTATTTCAACTACCTATGAATTCATCAACATGGGTTCTCCATCCACTGAAACAGACAATGATACCATCTCCCTCCCATAATGACTTAATAGTCTATTTCTTAAAGTTTTAGTCTTTTGACGTTTGTCAGATAGTCAATGCATTCATTAGATTGTGGCTAATCTGGAGATAAGTGTCTCTGGATTTATGAAAAATTGAACAATAGATGCATAATACATCATTGATCTTGTCCTCAAAGATTTTTCAATCTGCCAAAGGTTGTAATCTGTTAGCATCATCTTCAAGACCACATGGTCAGATCTCCATCAGGTCAAGGCAGCAAAAACATTCCACATATGTTTGTTTGATAATTGAATAAATTAATGAATTTCCTCATCCCTAAAAAGAGGATTGTAGACAAAATGTTTTCTGACCATTTCCAGCTTCATGACTTCTTGAGACATCGTTCTTAAATATATTATAACATGAATAAAAGAATGGACAATGAGCTCATTACACACAATGTAAATAGGCTCTCTATTATGAACTGGCTTGTACACCTCTTTGGTGGGAACCACTAAAAATGTGAGTTATCATTATTATTTAAATATAGCAACCATACACAAACTCCTGTAAACAACATAGTACAGTGGGGAAGGACTGAAGTCAAAGGACATGAATTTGTTCATTTAATTTATTTATTAGTTTTTGGCATTTACTTTTATAAGATTTTTAATTTTTTTTCCCTCCCTCCCCACATCTTTCCCCAAGACAGCAAGTTGTCTGATACAGGCTATGAATGTACAATCATATTAAACATAATTCCTCATTGGTCATGTTGTGAAAGAAAAATCAGAAGAAAGGGGAAACGCCATGAGAAAAATGAAATAACAAAAGTGAAAAAGCATGTTTCTATCTGCTTTCTCTGGATATGGAAAGCATTTTCCATCATGAATCTTTTAGAATTGAAATGACATGAATTTAAATGTGAGCTCTTCAATCTACCAGTGCAACCTGAAGCAAGTGACTTAACTTTTCTGTTGTCATGTCCTATTCTGTAAAATTAGAAAATTGGGCCATATGATTTCTGAGGTCACTTCCAGCTCTAGATCTGATACTATAAGCTTTCTCTAAAGGACAATATCTTCACTGAATAGTTTGTCTGTCCAATATGTACAAACCTTTTCTGTTAAAAATAGAATATATTGCTTCTATACCAACAGAGAGTAAATCAGTTCATAGAATCTTTGCTGGAAAAATATCTCAGTGCAATCCTCTTTATGATTTCCCTAAAAACTGGTAATCCAACAACTGGATAAATACTTTCATTAATAGGGAAACTCACTACCTCACAAGGCAGCCTATTCTATTTTTAACAGCTCTAAATAGTCTAATTAACAAATTTTCCCAATATTTTTCTTCAATATAAGTATGGTGAATAGTCTACCAGATTCAAGGTCAAGAAGATTAGGCTTGAATTCTTCCCTCTGACATTTAATAGTTGTGAGTCATTGAACAAGCTATTTAATCCTTCCAACTCTGAGTTTCCTCATTTGTAAAATGGGATCACATATCTCACAAGGATGCTATGAAACTCAAATGAGATTATGTAGGGAAAGTGTTTTGCAAACTTTATAATACTATCTAAATGATAGTTATCAGGATGTCATTTAATCAATTGCATATTGTTTTGTGTGATCTTTTACACACTGCAATTTTCACCATTGTTCTTGGTGAAGAATGGGTTCAAAATCTCTAACCTCTCTAAGTAAGGCTTCCTTGGCTCCTTACCCTCTTCCCCACTCATTAATGTAAGGGTTTCCAAAGTATGTACCTTCAGTCCTATTCTGCCTATGTATGTTCTCCATGGGTAATTGCTTTTGACTCTCAATTTCAGCTATCATTTCTATGCAGATGATTGCCAGGTTTATACATCCAGCTCTGACCTCTCTTCTAAGCTTCAGAGAAAGCAACATACACATCTCCATATGCAGAAAAGATATCCCTATCCAAATGTCCTTCTAATTCCTCAAACTCAAGATGTCCAGAGCTAAACTATTGTCTTTCCCTGTAAACATGTTTCTTCTGATTTTAGCCTAACTCAAGGTTTCTGCAACCTGGGAGCAACTTGACTTTTCTCTCTCCCTCATCCCTCACATCATTCATTTGCTAAGTCTTTTTGATCTCGCCTTTATAGTATCTTTCTAATACATTCCCTTCTCTCTACTCACAAGGTCATTACTCTAATTCCAGCCCTTATGTCAAGTCTTATAAATTCTATCTGCACTCTTATGTCACATCCATGCCTTAGTGACCACTCACACAGCCTCCATTCTAGATGCACTATTGTACCTCCTAATTGATCTCCCTGTTTCTACCCTCTCTCCTCCCCAGCCTATCCTCAACACAGCTTTCATACCAACATTATCGGAATATATATATATATATATGCCATTCCACTGCTCAAAAAGCCACAGTGCCCTCCCATTGATTGCAAGACAAAATGCAAACTTCTCTGCCTGGCTGTTAAAGACCTTCAAAGTCTCTCCATCCTTCTTCACAAAGCTTACTGCCTATTACTTCACTCATTCTATATTCCACTCAAATTGGTCTAAATATTGTTCCCTGGACAAGACACACCATTTCTATTTTTTGCCTTTGTCCAGGCTTATCATCAACATCTCTTAGAATATCTAACTTCCTTCAAGGGTCATCTCAAGTATTACCTCCTCCAAGATGCCAATTCTCATCTACCGTATGGCCAGTGCCCTCCCTCCCACAAATTACTTCATATCTGCTTGCATATATTTATTTGTTCTTCTGTGTTCAGATTGTTCTCCCCCACAATTGAATGCAAGTTCCTTGAAAGCAAGAGCTGCTTCAGTGGACTTGTTAGTCCCTGTTCCTACCATGGTGCTTGACATATAGAAAGTATTTAATAAATTTTGCTGTTCTAATTAATAAATAGTCAATGGATACAAACAGGCAGTTTTCAGATTAAGACATCAAAGCTATCTATAGTAATAAAAATGCTCTAAATCACTATTGATCAGCAAAATACAAATTAAAACAATCTAGAGTTACCACTTTAAAGGTTTCAAATTGGCTAATGTTATAGAAAAAGGAAATAATAAATGTTGGAGGGGGTGTGGGAAAACTGGGACACAAATGCACTGCTGGTGAAGTTATGAACTGACCTAACCATTTGGGAAAGTATACCCAAAGAGCTATAAAACTCTATATACCCTTTAATCCAGCAATACTACTACTAGTTCTTTATCTCTAAGGGAATCGTTAAAAGTGGGGTTGGAGATGGGGAGGACTTATTTGTAGAAATATATTTATAGCAGCTCTTTGTAAAGAATTGGAAACTGAGGGAATGGCTATCAACTGAGGAATGGTCAAACAAGTTGTAGTATATGATTGTAATGAATTGAAATGATGAGCAGGTGGATTTCAGAAAAACCTGGAAAGATTTATATGAATTGACACAAAGTAAAGAGAGCAGATTGCATTTGATCTTCATAACAACCCGTAAAATTAGTGCTACTATTATCATTTTATAGATGTGGAAATTGAGGCCAAAAGAAATTCAATGACCAACCCAGGATCACACAGATAGTTAGTGATTAAGTTAGGATTTGAACTCAGATCTTCTGACTCCAAAAGTGTTCTATCCACTATGCAAAAAAAAAAAAAAAAAAAATCTTCTGAGACCAGAGAAGAGAGAGATAGCTTCTATTTGGTTCCAATAAGAGGTAATACTTAAAAAGGAATATGACATCAAGAAGGTAATGCCGTGGCATGCAATTGAATTGAATTTAAGGGAGGGAGGATTGTGCAAAGTCACCAGTCATCTGGATCCAGGGGCAAGATATAGATCAGGATGACTGGAAAGAGCCCTGGATTCAATGGGAGATCTTCCCATGTCTCAGTTTGATTGAGGCAATTCCCATTCAGTGATTAAGGATAGGTAAGAAATAAGACAAAGAATGGTCTCTTTTACCTAGTCAAAAAAATCAATCTGAGAAAGGAAGATGTTCAAGTTTTCTGGTCAAAACAGAAACAATTAATATTTACACTCACTCTGAGCCATCAGGGCCCAAACAATGATCAAATGAGGCTTAGAGGATGCATAGAATTTTGACAGGTGAGGATTAGAGTCAGGAAAGACATTTCAGGCAAAGGAAAGCAGCAAATAAAAGGCAGGAAAAGCAGAAGAGTGCTGGATCATGAGTAACCTGTTTGGATGGAGCATAAAATATGTGAGGAGGAAATTAGGAGGCAGAGATGGGGTGGAGCAGGTCAGAGAAGCTTGTGGCCTTGTCTATCAGAGTGATGAGTATGAATTTTATTCTAACCACAAATTTCCTGAAGATCTTTGATAGGTGAGGAGAGGGGGGAGGGCAGGGAGAGAGAGAAAAGGAAAAGGAAATGAGGATGGCGGAGGGGAAAGGAAAAAAGAGGAAGAGGAGGAGGAAAAGAAAGAGGAGGAGGAGGAAGAAAAGAAGGAAGAGGAAGAGGAAGAAGAGGAGGAAAAGGAGGAGGAGGAGAAGAAGAAAAAGGAAAAGGAGGAGGAGGAGGAAGAGGAAGAGGAGAGATGCCAAAGCAATGAATTAGGGATCCTGGGACATTTTGTAAAAAATGGGCTGGAAGATAAGGGGTCGAAACAGAAAGACCATTTTGGAAACTGTTCTAATGAGAGAAAAGATCCTAAATAAAGGGGATGGCAAAAAGAACAAAAAAAATACTCTTCAATACCCTTATCAATACGGGTAGCACCTCTATAAATAAGGATCACAACTCCTCTATCCTTTTCCAACCTGTTCAATTCTTGTTCAAGTTTCTCTAAGAATCCTCCATGAAGAATCAGAACAATACAAAGGAGGCCTTCCTTTGGTTCCATTCTATGAATATTATTGCAGCATTCCATTTATCCATCTGGTCTACAGCTCATTCTTCATCATGACCAGCCTATCTCCTTTTCCAGTCATACATAGGATATGTTCTCTATGTCATCATTTTTATTAATTTAGGATTGTGTGAACCCAGATTTAGAACTGAATGAAACTTTTTAAATTATTGAGCCAAACCTCTTCTTCAAGCCTCTTTCATTAAACAGATTAGGAAACTGAGTCTCAGGGGAGGTGAGTAACTTCACTGAGGTCATACTATTGAACCTGCATTTGAATCCAGGTCCTCCAACATCAAATCCAGAATTCTGGAGACTTCTGCAAGTATATCATCATCCTCGAAATGCTGCCTTATGCAACCATGAATCATTCTATCATCTTTTGGATCACTCACATTTGTGTTCTTTTGAGGTTTCTGATACATAGAGCATCACCTAGAGATCCTAAAAAGAAAGGAGATGTTCTGAAGATAGAATTAGCAGGAGTCAGTGACTGACCAAATGTGAGGGGCAGAGAGAGAGGCAAAAGTCAAAGACAGCACTGAGATTTATACTAGGAGTAAGAGAGTGCCTTTGACTGAAATTTTAAAATCAGATATAAGCCCCAAGTATAGCCAGATAATGAGGAAATCCAAGCTGGAGCATGATTCCAAGAGGATATGCCAAAGGAAAACTGGAACCAAAGAGAACCAGAGAAGAGCCAGAGTTCATGGAAAAGAAGAGAAGGCTGGTCATTGCCAAGACAAATTGCCTAGGGATGGAGCATAACATCAATTCCTTTTCTTAATGCTACTGGGTGTCAGATCCATGTCCTGAGATGTTTAAATGGGACTGCAACTCAGCATCCTAAGATCTTGATACTGTAGAGTTGAGCATACTATAGGCTAAACAAAGAAATCCTGCCTCATCTTCCTTTTCCTATTAGTATAGACTTTTTGTCCTGTGAAAGATTCTAAATTGGAAGATCTTCTTCCTACAGTGGATTGATGTATTGTCAGCAATAGACTGCCAAATTTCACAGTCTTAGAACTTTAAAGGACTTCAGAGACCTCTTCACTCAAATCCATGTTTGAAAAAGGCATTTTCACTTTAGGAAATCTGACAAATGGGCCATATGAAACAGAGCAGACCTTTTACCTTCTCTTCACCCTACACACTTGACTTGTGCTGCCCAGAGGCAGAGAGGGAAGACAAGGAAGCCTCTGAAGTGTTCAAACAGCTCTTACAATGAGCTCTAAGTTCCGTATATGCTCCAATATCCTATATTAAAGACATCCTCCTCCGCCTTCTCCTAGCAGTCCAAATAGATTTCCCCCACTTTTTGTGGGGTTTCCCCATTCTGATTGTTGCTCTTAAAAGAGAGGGATGGAGTGCTGTAAGTCAAGGCACTGAGAAGTGCCATCGATCCATAAGGGTAGGCCAGCAGGGGATGCAGGGAGGTCACCTCTGTTACAAACTGGCTGCAACTAAGCTATTACTTACTGTAATGTGCTCCTTTCCGGGCTAGAGCCGCCTGCCACCTCCGATAACAGCACTGGGCCAGCCTGCAGCACTGTAGCAATCACAGAGCGTGCTCAGTGCCAGGCTTCTCCCCTTTATGGCGGGTTCAAGCTCCCACACTCATCCCAAAGCCCATTTCCAGCATGACTAGGTACACTTTTCTCTGACAAATGCCTATTGGCCTCCAATCTGTAACCAACTGAGGAGGTTTTTAAAGGAAACACCCAGTCAAAGGAAGAAAGAGGCTCTGCCGGTCTCCAAGAGGAAGGGAGAGGTTTTGTCTATATAACTGCCTGTGACTGTGTGTGAGCAGGAGGAGGGGCTTTATTTGGGTGTCAGAATGATTCTGGGTGTCTGTTTGTATCTACGGGGAGCAGTGTGTATCTGTCACCATTTGTTATCAGTGTGTACATGTCTATGTGATCATTTATCTATGTATCTCTAAAAAGTCATTGCAGAGCAATGTAGATGACATTGTGTTTGTGTGTATCCACGTGCAACTGTGTATAAAAGAGCACCTTTGGGTGTCAAATATATCTGTGAGTATCACATATATGACTGTTTTATGTGTTAATACATACACACAACAGCAACCAAGTATCAGTAGATGTAAGTATTTTCTTATCTATATCTATACTCTGTCCATGTGTCTGTGCATATACACACAACAGCAACAAAGTATCAGTGGATATAAGTGTATTTTCTTTTCTGTAGCTATATGTGCAACTCTGTGAATGTGTCTGTATGCATCAGCATGTACGTGTGTGTGTGCATCAATACATATGTGTATCCCATTCCTGTTAGACTTAAAACCAGATAACTTTTCCAAGAAGCCTTTTCTAACTCAAAAGCTCTCGCTCTCAATCCAGGCCAATCCTGGGAGCAGAGGTAGTAGAAGCTGCCTCAATTTGAGCATATTCAAGCCCCTGCTTGCTATCTCACATGCCAGTTTTCCTATTCTCCCTTCAAATAAGACTTTAGTCTGATGAGAAAAGCAGCGAGACTAACCCTCCCACTCATTTGAACCTCAAACTTTTCCTTTTCTGTGGTTTCTAATCAAATTAACAAGCATTTAAGCATCAAGCAGGCACTGTGCAAAGTCCTGGGATGCAAAAAAAAGACAAAAGCAAACTCTGCTTTCAGGGAGCTCACAGGCTAATCAGGGAGATAATAGGCAAACAACTAAGTACAAACAAGCTATTTATGAGATAAATTGAAGATGATCAATAAATGTAAGGTGTTAGCCCTAGAAGAGCTTTTTGCAGAAGAAGAGGGTTAGTTGAATCTTAAAGGAAGCTAGTAAAGGAAGAAGAGGACAGTATTCCAAGCTAGGAGGACAGCCACTGGAAATGCAAAGTGTAGGGAGGTGGGTTGTCTTTTATGAGAGAGAGCAAACAGGTGTGTCATTGGAACAGAGTATTTGAGGGGCAGTGGAGGAAATAAATTATAAGAAAAACTAGGTTCAAATCCTGGATCCATCACTACCTGTGTGACACTGGTAAAACAGTTAGCACTTTAGAGTTTGCAAAACACTTTACATATCTCATTTGATCCTTGAGGCAGGTGATGGTACGGTATTCTTTTCATAAATGAGGAGACTTAGTTTAAGAGGTTAAATGACTTTTCTGGAGTCACACAACTAGTAAGAGTCCTTCCTTTCTCGTTTCTTCTCTCAGATTTCCCTGCCTCCAAGTCCATATTTCTATTAACTGTACCAGCTCACTGTCCCAGAATGAGGGAGTTAGACCAGAGGATCTCCAAGGTCTCTTTAAAACTGTGATCCTATAATACTCTACTTGAAGATCAAAAGAAAAGCTACCTGGGGAAAGACAGCAAACTTAGAAAAAGAGATGTTCATACCTACTCTTCTGGAGTAAAACATTTAACGTGATTCAGTCATTTTACAGTAGTGCCTGATTCTTCTGGGCCCCATTTAGAGTTTTCTTGGCAATGATACTGGAGTGATTGGCCATTTCCTTCTCCAGCTCACTTTACAGATGAGGAACTGTATATACCACTATGTCCTTGTAGGTCACAATGTGTCAGCATATGTCTGCTTATAGGCACTTTAGTGTGTCACTGTGTATCGTTATGTCCCAATGTGTCATTATATATGTGTTGGTATTTTATAAGTATTTCTCAAATGCATTTCAATCTGGTTTAGGCCATATTTCTCAAGAAATAAGAGAGAGAAAGAGCCTTACATCTCATGGAAGGGCTACAAATTGACTTTGTTTTCAAATGTAATGCCTTATTGTTTGTATTTTATTGTATTTTTATTTTGTAAAATGTTTTGTAAATACTTCCCAAATACATTTTAACCTGGTTCAGGTCATCCCATAGGAAAACTGAGGCCCAGAAATTTAGAAAGACTTCTGTCTCTAAATAAAGGGTCCTTTGCTCTCTTTATATCACTGGGGTTCCTCCATTTTTAAGGAAAGCCTTTTAGATACTGATCACATGCCCTTCTCCCAGCCTTCTCTTCTCCAAGCTAAATATTCCCAATTCCTTCAGCTTTAGCATGGTTTCCAGATGCTTCACACCCTGGTTCTCCTTCTCAGGACCTACTTTAATTTGTTAATGTCCTTCCTAAATGATCTGGAATTGAGCAAAATTCTCTAGGTAAGATCCAGCTATGATCAAGTCCAGCAGGGCTCTCACCTCCATGTCTCCATTCAACTACCAACACTTGTGATTTTGGATCAGTCATTTCTCTAATCTCTCCTTTTCTCTCCCTCCCTCATTCTCTCTCTTTTTCCTTCTCTCTCTCTCTGTCTCTCTCTGTGTGTCTCTGTCTCTGTCTGTCTCTCTCTCTCTCTTTCTCTCTCTTTCTTTTTCTCTCCCTTTCTGTCTCTCTCTCTCTCTGCTAATCTGACAGGATTGTTGTTACATCAAATGAAATAAGGTATGTAAAGTACTTTGTATACCTTCAAGCACTAAGTGTAAGTTACTACTAATAAATAGTAATTACTATTACTGCTGCTGCTGCTGCTACTCCTCTTCCTCTTAAGGCCTCATCCCTAAACTAGAGTTTGTTTGTTTTTTCCCCCAGGTAGGGGGAGAGGGATAGGAAATACATTTGTTAGCTAACAACTTATCCAGGGAGTTCACTTTCTGTCAGGAGAAACAGTACCCATACTGACAATATTACAGATTGACTTTTTGGCTGCCAAATTACACTGTCAACTCATTGAGCTTGTAGTCCACTAGGATCCCCTGTTTTTCACAGAACTATCATCTAGCCATATTGTCCCCATTCTTTACTTGTGTATTCAATAGCTCATACATAATGGAAACTATTTCTAACCTACTGACTCATGAAAAGTCAGACACAATTGAAAAAGCTACTTAAGTTCTAGTTCACAGATTCCTTGATTGAGTGAATTAAGCAAAACCAATTGAATCAATCAATTAAATACTTACTATGTCAGATGCCATACTAGGCCGTGAAGATACAAAGACAAAACAAAATAGTCCCTATCTTCAAGAAGGTTATATTCTATTTGTGGAAATATATATGTATATAAATATACAAATATGTTATGTGTGTACATGTGTGATTACACATGCATGTAAATAAAAATATATACAAAGATAACGAAAGGATATTTTAGGAGGAAGGCATTAGCAGCTGGGTAGAGAGTGATGTGGAAATGCCTGATATAGCAAATAGCACTGGAGTTGACTTTTGAAGGAAACTAGTAATTCTAATAAGGTGAGCAAGGAGAGCATTCTAGGCAGAGAGGACAAATTGCACAAATGCTCAGAGATGAAATGTGGAATGTATAGGTAGGCGAGTTTGGCTAAGTCTTAGAAAGAGTTAATTTGTACTTTGTAACAAGCAAAATTGTTCAGTCATGTTTCAGTTATGTCTGACTTCATAATTCCATTGGGTTTTCTTGGCAAAGATACTGCAGTGGTTTGTCATTTCCTTTTCCTGATCATTTTACATATTAAGAAACTGAGGCAGATAAAGTTAAGGAACTTGCTCAGAGTCACACAGCTAGTAAGTATCTGATGCTGGATTTGAACCCAGAAAGATGAATCTTCCTGACTCCATCTCCAGCACTCTATCCACTGTACCACCCAGCTGTCCACAAATAAGTAATAAGTCTGAACAAGTAGACCAGAGACAAATTATAGAGAGTTTAAAATACCCATTAGAGGAATGTGTATTTTATCCCATGGGGAATAAGGAAGCACTAAATTTTAGAGCAGGAATATGACAATGTCCAGATTTGTGGTTAGTTTGATAGTTGAGTAGAGGCTGGTTTTAAGAGGCTGGGGGCAGAAAAATCAATTAGAAGACTATTGCATTAGTCCAGTAGAAAAACTGCTTAACTTATGTAGCATGGTGACTATTTGAACAGCAATAGGCATGAATATGAAATAGTGTGGAAACAAATCCAAAAAGACTTGGTAACTGATTAGATGTGGAAGATAAGAGGGAAATGAGCAGGCCAAGATGACTCCAAGATTGTGAACATGAGTACCTAAAAGGATGGTTGTGCTCTCAACAAAAATTAGAGAAGTTCAAAAGAAAATCAGGTGGAGGGATAAAAAATATATATAAACTGCATTTTAGATATTTTGTGTTGAGGATCCTATAGAACATTTCCATTTTAAAATGTCCAATGGGCCGCTACAATATAAATTTGAGCAGTTAGGTAGCATAATGGATAGAGTACTAGGCCTGGAGTCAGAAAGATTTATCTGAGTCATTCTGAGTTCAAATCCATTTGAAGACATTTATTATTTGTGTGACCCTGGTCAAGTCACTTAATCCTGTTTGCCTTAGTTTCATCCTTTGTAAAATGAGCTGAAGAAGGAAATGACAAATCAATATACTTGCCAAGAAAACCCCAAAGAGGGTCATGAAGAGTCAGACATTATTGAAAAATGACTCAAGAACAACAGATATAAATTTGGATTTTAGGAGAGAGACTAAGGCTAAATTCAGAATCTAGGACTCATCTGCACAGAGATGATAATTGAATCTATGAGAGTTGATAAAATCACCAAGAAAGAATTGAGATCATAACACTGCCTTGGGGTCCACTTGAGATTGGAGCATGAATAGGAGTCCATCAAAGGAGATTGAAAAGAAGCCCCCAGACAAGTAGAAGGGAAATGAGAAAGCAGAATAAGAAAGAATGCAGAGATAAGAATCTCCAGGAGAGAGCTATGAACAACATCAAATACTGCAGAAAGTTCAAGAAGAAAAGGATAAGAAATAGCCACTAGGTTTGGAGATTAAAAAATAATTAGTAACTTTGAAGAAAGCAGGTTTAGCTGAATAATGTCACTGAAAGCCAGATTACAAGAGGTTAAGGAGTTGGGGTGGGGGGAGAGAGACAAGAGATGAATACAAACAGGTTTTTTTTTTCCCCTAGAAGTTTGTCTTTGAAAGGGAGGACGATATATGATTATAGCTTGAGGGAATGGCAAGCTTGAGTAAAGGTTTCTTTATGGATAGGGAGACTTGAGTATGTTTGTATAAAACAGGGAAGGAACGGTAGATAGAGATTTAAGATTAGAGAAAGAGGGATGGATGATTACAGTGGCAATAGACTGGAAAAGACAGGAGAGGTTGAAATCAATGATATAAGTTGGCCTTAAGGTGGAGAAGGGCCATCTCTACATCAGAGACTGAAGTAGAGGAGAAAATGAGCAATGGGATCAAGAGGTTTTAAGATATAGAGGAGGGAAAGGGAGCTTCTGGCCCAAGGCCTCTGTTTTCTCAATAAAATATGATTCAAGGTCCTCTGCTAAGAGAGAATGGAGAAGAATGATATTGGAAGTTTGAGGAGAAAAGAGATGTGGAATTCAGTGGAATTGATAGAGTCAATTAAGAAAAAGTAAAGGAGTGACCTTATGATAAGAAGGATCTATTTCAGATTAAAAAACATACAATTTGTATTGGACTTAGTCAGAAGAGTTGCACGATTCCCTCCAGTGCCACTTGACAGTATGTGAATAAGAACAAAGGAAATAGATGGTAGGAGTAATCCCCTTTGCCAAGGTATAAAGTAAAATATGATAAAAGAGAAGAAGAATTCAAGAATATGACATTGAACTGGCCAGGTATACATTAAAGATCAGGAAAAAATAAAAGAATGACACTGGAACAGTAGTGATGGTCTAAGAGAGTGCTGAAACTTGAAAGTAATGGAAGTCACTGAGGATCAAATGTAAGTTTAAGAGGACTAAAGTATAAGGAGAGATGGAATGATAGGAGGTGATGGTCAAATAGAGACATTTCAGAATTTTTGATCATAGAAGTGAAATATTTGTGGATGGTAGTAAGACTGAGAGTGTAACCATCCCTAATTATGGCTAAGGTGATATAAAGGAGAAGGACATGGGAAATCAAAGAGACTGATGAGTTAGAAAACCAGGAAATTTGAGGAAAGAAGCTAAAGTACAAATTAAAGTTCCAAGATTTAAGTTACAGAAAAAAGCAATTATTCTCCTCCCTGCCAAAATGACTTCCTCCAACCCCCATTCCCAATACCTTGTATTTATTTTACCTAAACTTGCAGGCAAAGCAGAAAACACTTACTAAGTGCTTGCTATGTACTGTGCTAAGTGCTGCTAATATAATATAAGTGCTTTGCTAATGTAAGCAAAAAGAAGAGAGTTCCTGCCCTCAAGAAGCTTACATTCTATAAAAAAAAACACAACACACAAAAGGAACCTAAAAATTGTGGATAATAGGAAGAACAGGGGTGGTACCCTAGCAGGGGCATAGTTTTGAAGTTTTGAAAGTCTGAAGCAAAGCCAAGAGACGAATGAAGGCTGACCAGCATGGGCCCCTTCTCAAAATGGCAGTCTCAGAGGAGCTCACCAATATACATGCTATTTCCCCCAGTAAAATGTAAATTCCTTTGTGCCCATGACTCCTTTTTTTTTTTTGTCTCTCTATTCACTGTGCCAAGCACCTAGTGTTTCTAATAAAGGCTTGTTGCTTGACTGATTGAATATGAGAAACTGACCTGGGGGCTGGCAGAATAACTAGCAACAGGATCTAAACAAGGGGGAATTATTTTGTGATACCTGCAGAAAAATTGGAACCAAATTTCATCCTATGAGGTAACACAACAAATATAGGTAATTTAGAACTGGAAGGGACCTTAGAGATAATCCAACCAAATATTTTACAGATGAGGAAACTGAGGCCCAAAACTGAATCCAGGGTTACATAGGAAATTCAAGGTTTGAACCTTGTCAAACTGCCTCTCATTGCGCTTACTTGATAATAAAGTACAAAAGTTCTTTGCAAAGAACTCTGGGAATTCTACTCCAGACTATTGTTCAGAGACCTTTCATTAGGGCATGTCACCTTTGTGTATTCCAGTCCTACTTGGCAGTCATTTGCCAAGGATCTTACTCCGTTTCTATTTGATCCAAGTAACATGCCCTCAAATCCCTGGAACATTGATTGGGAGAAAAGAAATTCATTATCTGCTTCAGGCAAGGAGTGACTGGAGGGGATGGAGATGTTTGCCTGCTGCCTCCCAGCGCTTTGGAAATATTTGCTCTCTGACATTTGATAATACTGTTAAATATGCATGTCTCAGCAGGAGAGACTTGCTCTTCCAATTGTCACTAGAAGCAGAAAAGTGACCAAATTAAGGTCAATGAGCTAGCATGGTCTGTCTTCACACAAGTCATTGATGAAAATATCCTGCTCAACATTTCTATCAACAATGTAGCTGAAGGCAGGGAAAGCATGCTGGGAGTGCCGAGTCAACCTGTGGATAACATGGAACAAGGAAAGCCAAATAGGAAAAGTAAGTGACATGCCAGATCAGGAAGAGGATGAGGCAACTAGAAGGAAGAACTTTGGACTTGGAAGCAAGAAAGCTTGATTCCTTCCTCCAACACTTATTTCCTGGGTGATTTGGGGCAAATCACTTAACTCCTCTCAGCCTCAGTTTCCTCATCTGTAAAATGGGGATTAATAATAGTTTCTTACCTCCCAGTACTATTGAAAGAATCAAATGAGCTGTCATGTATAAAGCATTTTGTAAATCTTACTGCACCATACAAGTGCTGCTGCTGCTACTGCTACTGTTGTTGCTGCTACTACTACTACTGCTATTATTACCACTACTATTTATCAAAGATTTTATATTACACACAACTAATCCAACAAATGCCATTTTGTTAAGCATTTTTGCTTGACTCTGACTTTTAGGATGGGTTCTCCTTCAACACCTACTGCCTAAGTATCCAGGAGCAAGACTGACCTGAAGAGAACATAAATACAAAAAATGATCACACTAATAGCTGACAATCCCTCACAGTTAACAGGGCATTTTCCTTACAAAGGTAGGTGACTTGGATATTATTATACCCATTTTACAGATGAGGATACAAAAGTTCACTGCTATTAAGTAAGTTGTCTTGAGTCATACAGACAGAAGAGACTCTTTCCCCTACAATTCATCTTCCACACAATTACAAAGTGATCTTTGTAAAGTACAAATATAGCTATATTACTGCCCTATTCAATAAATTGTAGTGACTGTGATTACTTCTAGGATCAAATACAAACCCCTGTGATTAGTATTTAAAACCCTTCTCCTAGCTACAGTCTACCTTTCTGGACATATTAGGTACTACCCTCCTTGACATATTCACTAAGCCAGCCAAAAAGACTTGGCTGTTCTTCAACCACTGTATTCTATTTTGTCTCCATGTCTCTGCAAAGTCTGTCCATAAGCTAGAACTGCCTCTATTCCTTCCTTCTTCCTTATAGAATCTCTGGTTTCCAACAAAATTCAGCCTAACAGGAAGACTTTCCTGATTCCCTACAGCTGCTAGGGCTTCCCCACCAAAATCACTCCATTTTGTCTAGATTTTATATATAGTTACATGTATACATGTTGCTTCTTTCTATAGAATCTAGGCTCCATGGAGATGAACTCTTGTCATTTTTGTCATTGATCTCCAACTCTTAGCACAGTGACTGAGACATCGTAAGTGTTTAAATAGTCTTTAATGATTTTGGAATCATGATCCCAAATTTACTAAACTGCACATCTTTCAACCCAGAAATTCCAGTATTAGACCTATGCATCAAAGAAATCAAAAAAGAAAAAAGGAATCAGATCCATGGGTTCAATAATATTTATAGCAGCTTTTTTTGTAATGGCAAAGACCTAGGAATTAAGGAAGTGCCAAACAATTAGGGAATAGCAGAAGGAATTATGAGCTGGAGAAGGAAATGGTATACCACTCCAATATCTTTGCAAAGAAAACCCTAAATGGATTTATGAAGCTTGGGACACAAATGAAACAATTCTACAACAATCTTTTTTTAAAGTATTATAAGAAATGATAAAAGAGGCAGTTTTAGAGAAACTAGGAAGACTTGTATGTACTAATGAAAAGTGAAGTAAAGAGAATCAAGAGAATAATTTATACAATTAACAATAAATTGTAAAGGTAAACAATTTTCAAAGTCTGAAGAGTATCACAATGACCAATCATGATTCCAGAAGGCTGATGGTGAATCCTGCTGCCTTTCTACTGATAGAACAAGATTAGACTTAGAATGCAGATCAGAGAGGACGTGGGAAGAAAAGAGATGGATTTTTCACAGAAAAAAATAAAATTATTTTAAAAATAAATGATTAACGATTGATGTCTCCTGCCTCCAAATAAGAACAGACGTGTTTCTACAGCTCTTTAAAGTATATAAAGTGTCATGAGGCAGGTGGAGCAGGGAAAATTAACCCCACTTTACAACTGAGGAAAAGAGAGGCTCAGAGCTGTCAAATGCTTTGGCGGCAGTCCCAGGGCTAGAAAGCCACAGAGCCAGTTTTTCTGCCTCCGTGCCCAAGAATTTGACCTCTTGAGTATGCGTCCTCATTTAGTAGGTGAGAGATCCTGAGGATGTCTGAAATCCTTCAGATTCAAGTTATGGAAGGACAGACCAGAGAAGGACACCTTAAAAGCTCAAAACTCCAAGGCCCCAGTTCAGGGAATTAGTCAGATCTTGAGGAGCGAAAGAGCTCCTTGAAAGGATTTCTTGCTGGAGAACATTCTGTTCTCTGCTGTGTCCCCTTTTAACTTCTCTCACTTTCATTTCTCAGCTCACTTCAAAACAAGCATGTGGTGCCTGTCACCAAGAGCTGTACAACAAACACAATTATTCACTCTTTGGATGCCTTCGTGATGTGCTACTTTTTTTTAATTCAAGCTTTGCTTGGTCACGATAGAAATTTTGATTTATCAGGCAATGGCCTCACTGGCTTCAGATTTCTGTGTTTCCTCACTGGGAAATACAAGTCATCAAAGAGATGAAACATATCTTAGAGGTCACATCCATCTGGGAGTCAAAAAAATCTGGGTTCTAATAGAAACTGACTTTGTGACCTTAGTCAAATAAATCCTTTTCCTATGTGGTACTCAGCTTTCTCTTCTGTAAAACAAACTGGTTGTATATGATGTCTTTAGATTCCATCCGTCTTTGACAATTCTCTCCATAAGTTCCTCTCTATCTCTGATATTTTCTGTTCTATAGTTCCTTCCTTCTCTGGCCATTCTCTGTTCTAAGGTCCCTTCTGTTCTGAGGTTGCATAATCTAAAATCCCTTTTAATTCTGACATGCTATGGTTTTTTTCACAGCCTTCATTTATAGATTCATGACCACATAATGTTAAAGATGGAAGAGTTTTCTAATCTTGGACATTTCACTTTCTCATTTTAGGAGGTAGAATGATGATGAAGGTTCTATGTCTATAATTTCATGTGTATGGAAAATTCCTAATATGGAAACCCTATCCATGATAAAGACTAGAAGTTCATTTGCAACTAGGCAGTATGGTACAGTCCAACACAGAGTCCAGTGGAATTAGGAGTCAGGAGTACCTGGATTCAAATCCCACTTCAAACCATTACTGTGGGACGCTAGGCAAGTCTCTACATAGGATCACAAATTTAAAGATAAAAATTATCTTGGAGATCATCAAGAGCAATATCCTCTTTTTACAATCAAGGAGACTGAGGCACAAAGTATTAAAGTGACTTGCCTGGGTTCATATAGCTAATAAGTGAGTGATACAGGATTTAAATTCAAGTCTTCTTGATTACAGAAGCAGCTGGTAGCTCAGTGAAAAGAGCACTGAGGCTGGAGTTAGGAAGTC
The DNA here is from genome assembly GCF_016432865.1 of Antechinus flavipes. Lineage (NCBI taxonomy): Eukaryota > Metazoa > Chordata > Mammalia > Dasyuromorphia > Dasyuridae > Antechinus > Antechinus flavipes. Next base: position 563,310,629 of record NC_067400.1, read on the forward strand.
CAGAGTTCAAATCTAGCCTTAGACAGTTCCTAGGTATGTGACTCTAGTCAAATCTCTTACTTCTGATTGCCTGACAAAAATGGATCACCTGGAAAAGAAAATGGCAAAACACTCCAAGATCTTTGCAACAATAACAAAAAAAATCAAATGGGGTTGAACATGACTGAATAATAACTTTTTAATTGCAAACCTAGTGTTTTATCCATTGTACCAGCTAGCTACCTCCTAATCTCTCTAGTCTCACTTATCTTTAAAAAGGAACGATTAGATTCAGTGGCCTCTAAGGTCCCTTCCAGCTTTAATTCTTTGATCCTCTATGGTTTTAGAGAGTGGTTGGAGTCACTGAGAAACAAAATGAGTTGTTAGAGTCCTATAGCCAGAAGTAGCACTTGAATCCACATTTTGTTGAAGAGGCAAGCCTTCTGTCCACAACACCATCCTACCTCCCAGAATGAAGGTAAAATCTTAGTTCAGGAAGTGTTGAAGAGAGATAGACCAAAAGACAGAGACATTCAGAGACAGAGACAACCACATAACAGAAAGAGTTGCTGATTCAATTCACTTTGTCAAACTAACAGAAAAATAAAATTGTTAAATGTAAAAAAAAAAGTATTCTTTAATTTTTATCAATAGTAAAGGAGAAAGAGAAATAGAAAAAATGGCCTAAAGAAAGAAAGGAGGAGAAAATGTGGGTCAAGGAGAAGGGATTGAAGAAACATTATGCCAGCAGTTAGAAAAACTGAGTTCTAATCCTAGCTTGATCTCTGAAGTCACTGTGTGATTGTGGGTTAGTTATATCTCCTCTGTGGATCTCTGATTGATCACTTCTAAGATCTCTTCCAACCCCAAATTTTTATGGAGAGAAGAAAGGAGGAAGAAACAAATGTGGGATTGAGGTAGGAGGAATGAAAGAAAACTTTTTTAAACCAGTAAATGATTCCCATTTTTCCTTCCTCTTCTAGCTACAGATCCCCTAACAGAGGACATTGACTGAGAATCTACAAAGGCTTTAGATGTTCTTGGACAGTCGGAAGAGAGTCTCATGATTTCTGGAACTGAGATCCTTGATCTAATTCATTTTAACACTTCACTGCAAAGCCTCAAGAATGTATTCCACATATATGAATGTTATGGAATATTATTGTTCTGTAAGAAATGACCAGCAGGATGAATACAGAGAGGACTGGCGAGACTTACATGAACTGATGCTAAGTGAAATGAGCAGAACCAGGAGATCATTATACACTTCGACAACAATATTGTATGAGGACATATTTTGATGGAAGTGGATTTCTTTGACAAAGAGACCTGAGTTTCAATTGATAAATGACGGACAAAAAAGCAGCTACACCCAAAGAAAGAACACTGGGAAACGAATGTGAACTATCTGCATTTTTGTTTTTCTTCCCAGGTTATTTATACCTTCTGAATCCAATTCTCCCTATGCAACAAGAGAACTGTTCGGTTCTGCAAACATATATTGTATCTAGGATATACTGCAACATATCCAACATATAAAGGACTGCTTACCATCTAGGGGAGGGGGTGGAGGGAGGGAGGGAAAAAAAATCGGAACAGAAACGAGTGTCAATATAAAGTAATTATTAAATAAAAATTAAATTAAAAAAAAAAGAATGTATTCCACAGAGAATGTATTGCACAGCTAGATGGTGCAGTGGATAGAGTGCTGGCCCTGAAGTCAGGGGGACTGGAGTTCAAATCTGGCCTCAGACACTTAATACATCCTATCTGTGTGACCCTGGGCAAGTCACTTAACCCCAATTGCCCCAGGAAAAAAATGTATTCCACTTCATCATTTTCATCCCCCAACTTCAAGAAACTATCCATCTAACTAGATTTTATCATCTCAAGCCAAGAAACAATTGCTTCAAAAGTATTGTACATAGTGAATTTAACATGTCTAGGAGGTATCCATTTTGAAATGTCCAATAAATAGTATGAAGTCAAACAGCACTGAATAGCATTGAACTGAGAGCCAGGACTTCCTGGGTTCAAATACTACCTCAGACATTCATTGTGGGATCATGAATAAGTTATTTCATAAGATGGCTTAGGGCTGGAAAGCTCACTCCTATGGCAAAAATACTTCCAGTTCTTCCGAGAGGGGAGTGAACCATTTTATATCCTCCTTGCTATTGGCTTCACTTAAAGTGTTCTGCTTTAAGGAGGAAATGGGAGCATATTGCTTTCTGGTTTCTTGATCAAAATTGCTATTATATTCACAAGGAGCAGAAACTTTAAGACATAGAAATCAGAGCCAGATAGGATCTTAGAATATAGAATTTCAAAGATAGGAGGGACCTCAGAATCCAGAATGTTGAGGGCAAAAAGGACCTTAGAACAGAGAATGGTAAAGCCTAAAAGTATCTTGGAATGTGGAAAGACAGGATTGGAAGGAAACTTGGAACACAGAAGGTTAGAGTTTAATGGATTCTTGCTAGAGTGTCACCCGGTTCATACAAGCTAACTGTGGGGGGTCCCTATGTCTCTGTCCTGGACCCTCTTCTCTACTCCACCAATATTATTTGATTTGATTTCATCAGTTCCCCTAGTTTTGACTAGTATCCCCATACTGATGTCCTGCTTACCCAGCCCATAACACTTTCCTGATCTTTAGTCTTGAATTTCTAACTACCTATCTATTGGACATCTCAAAATGGATATCTCCTAGACATGTTAAATTCACTATGTACAAACTGAATTCATTATCTTTCTTTCAAAGAAGAAATGAGACCTTCCCCTGACTTTGGGGTCTCCATCTGCTGCTGTACATGTCCCTTGACAGGAAGATGATAAGGGACCAGGTCCATTTTGGCTTCTCCCTGCTTTCAGGTGGTATCTTCTGCTTTGACCATCTAGTCTCATTTAAGAGAGTGATCTTCCTCTAATCTTTTACTTCCATCATCTCCTTCCATCTCCTGCTTCATACGTCCCCTAAGGGAAGCCTGCTGGAGGACATGACTTCGATCTTCACCAGGGCAAGTCTCCTTCTACCTCCTGATGCCTCCTGATCTCCCAGCAGAGATATAGAAAGACTCAAATGCAAAAAATACTCTTCTCTTTGACCTTAAGTCTTCCATCTATTTCTGCTTTCAGCTTTCAGGTAAGAGGAAGAGGAACAGCAATAGAGAAGGAGAACATCCATCTCCTTTTGAGCAGGGTTGACTTGCATCTTCTGCATTGTCAGTGCAGTCTTGTTTCATTGTATACCTTATTCAACCCACATATGCTTCAATCCAATCATACTGGCCTCTTAGATGTTCTTCATACCAAATACTCCATGTTTTGGCTCTGAACATCTTCTCTGCCAGGAATATTCTCCCTCCTCATGTCCTTCTTCCTTTCCTGGCTTCCTTCCCTACTAACCCTGCATTCTAAAAGAAGTCTTTCCCCATCTTCTTTCATTCTAGAACCTTTGGAACTGATTAGCTCCAAGTTATTCTGTATATCTTTTTTGAACATAATGGTTTCCATATTGTTTCCTGCCACTAGATTGTAAGATTCTTGAGAGTAAAGCTTGCCTTTTGCTTTTCTTTGTAACCCCAATGTTAAGCACAGCGCCTGGCACATAATGCTTAATTAATGATTATTGACTAATTGACCTTGGGCAGGTAGTGATGCAGTGATCAGAAATCAGGAAAAGTAATTTCCCCAAGTTCAGATTTTGTCTCAGACACTAGCCTATGTGACTCTGGGCAAGTCACTTAACCCTTCTTGCCTCAGTTTCCTCATCTGTGAAATGAACTAGAGAAGAAAATGGCAAACCATTCCAGTATCTCTGCCAAGAAAACCCCAAAGAGGGTCCCAAAGAGTCAGGCATGACTGAAATACATAAACAAACGACCTTAGAACATAGAAAGGCAAAGTTGGAAAGGGGCTGTTAGACTCTTAAAACATAGAATTTTAAAGCTATAATGAACCTTAGAACATTTTCGTCATGATGACAAATAACATTCATATAGTGCTTTAAAGTTTGCAATTCATTTTACACCCATCATCTCATTTGGTCAGAATATAGAATATTAGTGCCAGAAAGGAGATTCTGGAGATCATTTAGTCAAACCTCTCATTTCACAGAATAAGAAACTGAGAGCCAGGGTAAGTAAAGTGACTTGTCCATTTATACTTATCCAAATTGTGATGAGAGTACGTTTTCCACTCTTGTTTATGAAAATGTAGAATCTCTTATAAACTATGCTAAGGGTTGCCAATATTTAGACTCAGCCACTATAGTTATTGTTTTTCATTTTTCTCCCAGAACTCCTGTAAAGAAAGCCTTTTGTGAGCTGTAGAATGCTATGAAAATGAGAGCTGTGCCATTATCACTACCAACTCATAATCACCACCAAACAAAGGTGGAGAAGCACCTCTGGTGGGGGCCTATCTTGAGTTTACCATCAGGATCTCGAGAGACACAAAGAAGATAGATTGGAGGATGTGAAGATAACCCCTCCCCTAGCAGCTTGAGAATCGTTCTATCCTGTTCAATAGCACTTTGAAATGTTCCAAAGAAAAGAAAGCAGAGTCCCTCTAAGAAGCAGTGTGTGACAAAAGCATTTCTTTAGCAAGATGCAGAATATCAGAAAGCCCAAAGAGTCTAGTTAAGAAAAAGACTCAGTTATTCACCTAACAAGAATCATTCACCTAACCCCCCTGCAGCATGCCGCCATTTACAAAGCTTTTTCCTCACAACATGGGAAAGCAGATGATGAAAATATTATTATTGTCATAATACTTGCATTACATCTTGCAGAGGAATAATATGAAGATCAGAGGGCTTAAGCAATTTTCTCAGGGTCATGCTAGTAAGCTAGTAAATCGGAGCACTTAGCACAGGGCTCACCCATAGTAGGCACTTAATAAATGATGAGTGATTGTGAAAAGATAGGTGGCACAGTGGATAGAGCATGAGGCTCAGAGTCAAGAAGATCTAAGTTCGAATCTAGCCTCAGAAACTTACTAACTCTGTGACCTTGGGCAATCACAAAACTCTGTTTGCCTCAGTTTCCTTGTCTGTACAATGAGCTGGAGAAGGAAATAGCATAAAATGAAGATGGAAGTCATGGCCCCCAACAGATTTAAGAACCAAATCTTACATCACATACATATAAAACCAGATTAGATTAATGGTTTGTCAAATATGTATTACCTATAAGTCTTTGCTCACTCAGAAATGGATTGCCATCATTTCTGCTATTGAAATTCTTCCATCTTTTAAGGCCTGACTGAAATGCCATGTCTTTCCTCTTCCTTGATGTCTCAAACCAATATGAATAAATGGGAATGCATTGGAGGTCTAGCATATCTCAGAATGCCTATAAAGTTGTCTCCCCATATAAAGTCACTAGAGAGCCTGTTTTCCTATGCTCCCAGGAGAGTTGTGATAATATGGAATGGAAGTGTCATGGAAAGACTAACAAGCATTTGGGTTGACTATCTAGAAAAGAGGAGACTCTTTGATTGACTGGGAAGGTAGTCAAAAAGATCTGCCAGTTTCAGTCCCTGACCTCGGCACTCCTAGGAGACTTAGTGATTCCCTTGGTCATAATGACTTATAAGGCAATGGTCCCTATAACCCTGTGGTTTGCAAAGATCCAGAGGACTCTATAGCATTGCAGAGTTCCAGAGTTTGTGTTTGTGGTCACCACTGTGAATAAAGAAAGCCTCTGACTAAAGAGTCAGCACAGCATCAGTACCTTTAAGGGCAGCAGTAGCTGAGCCAAGGATTCATCTAGCATCCATGATGCATGTAAACATGAATTTAGTGGGACTAAGACTTTGTAGGAACCGAGCTAAGTTAAACCTACTCTTCAAGAAGAAGAAAGTGGTAGAGGGGAGGATGTGCCCGAGGCATTATGCAAAGACATTTGTACTTTTATGTTTGCTTTATCTTTGGAGGAAATATCACTTTGAAAAAGCTAATTAATGTAAGTGGTTAAATGGAACTGGAAGTTAGCAATTGGCACCTAAAAATGAGTAGAAGCATAATTAGTTGGGTTTTGAGCAGATGGTATTAGAGGAGGTACCCCAATTCATGAGGGTTACCCTTTGGAAGCCTGAGGAGCAGAGTAGAGAGAATCAGAGCATCATTGTTTTGTATGAATGAATAAACAAATGAATGGATTATAAAGCATTGACTATGTGCCAAGCATACTGTTGTACTTTGAAGATACAAATACAAAAGCAAAAATCATCCCTTCCCTCAAGGAGCTTATACTGTAATGAAAAAAACAAAATATAACTGGGAGTAAATGACCAGAGAGAAGCATTATTGACCTAAATTGTTACTGAAAGGGTAAAGGGGACCCTATAGGTAAGCAAAATGACAGCCTATCCTGGAACAATAATAGAGTTGATTTGATCATGCATGGTTTGGGGTTCCAGATATGGGTGAGAGGGGAAGGGGACACTCAAGTCCCCCTTTACTAAGTATGAAAGAGTTAGCAAGAGAGGCTATGGCGAAGGTAGTGAATTAAACATGATTGTAGCTTTCCAGAAATAATATTTCATGAAAGGCAGGAAATAATCAAGAGAATAGAACCCAGGATATCTGTTGAGAAAGTTGTGCAGGAGATGGTCTGAGAGGAGAGTAGTCATTTTCCCTTTACATAAAGGGAATTTGCATTTTTCTTGTGTGTTTGCCAAATTCTAAAATTTTCACCTGGACCCACATATAATCTTCCATACTCCAAGAGAACAGGGATCCATTCTTCTTTGCCTTTGTACCTTCCCCTCTTTTGAGCATGGACCTTTGCATAGGCAGAGGAGGATGTAAGAGAAAGGATTGGGGATAGGGAAAGTGAGAGAAACAGAAAACCAGATTAGTTCACAAGATCCTTCCCATAATCTTCCCTTTCTTAACACTCTCAATAACCTCTGCTCTGGCCTGTGCTGGAGCCAGCTCAAACCAACCAAGGAAAGCCAATTGCTACTTATTCATTGCAAGCATTTACACCTCACACAGATGGCAAACACTACAAATCTGAGCTTGACTTATTGCTTGTTTTGTTTATTTTCTGAATGGTTGATGACCCCAATTTATCCTTTCTATATTTTGTTTGTTTATTGTCTCCCCTATTAGACTGTTAGCTTTTTGACACCAAGGAACTGCCTTTTGCCTTTCTTTTGTAACCCTGGAGCTTATCATGATTCTTGGCACATAGTAGGTAACTTAATAAAAGCTTATTAACTCAACTGACTCTAAAATGAAGGTAATGCTATTTGTATGACATATCTCACAGGGTTATGAAAAAAAAAACATTGTAAGACTTAAACCAACATTACAGTGGATATTACTACTATTATAAATAGACCTGACTGTACTATTAACTACTACTATGTCTGTGTGACCTTAAGTGAATTTCTTAACATTTTAAAATCTCAGCTTCCTCATTTATGAAATCATAGGATTGATGATGATGCCTAAGGGCCCTTCTAGCTCTATGCCTGCATGATCTTAAAATTTTCCTACCATTTTTGATATCTGAGTGGTACCTAGTTTAAAGAATAGAGTGATAGACAAGGGGTTAGGAGACCTGGGGTTAAATCTTTCCTCAAGCACTTAAGAGTGTGTGGTCCCATGCAGATTATTTAATCACTCAAAGCTTCATGGGTGGTTATAAAGAAATCACTTTGCAGAATTTAAAGTGTTGTATAAATATGCTTGTTATTAGCTTAGGTTCTATGTCTTAAGGACCCTTTTCAGTTAAGTACTCTACATTCTGCTGTAACATGCACAATGGTCACATGCCAATAAAAATTATCTCAATGGATGAACTAAAGTAGATTAAGGGTAAACTAACAGTCATCAAATCCATTGGCGAGTTGTCTACCCCAAGTATTTGAAGACTCTCCCCAGTAGAATGGATAGATGAGAACAATTTGTTCCAATATCCATGAAGGTAAATGAAACAGGTATTATAGAGTTCTTGGTCAGACATCAAAGAGGCCATCGCCAGTGGATTTTGTTGGACAGTTATTCTGGAAGAGAGAGTTAGGCTAAAGACTTTATACGTCTTTTAGTCAATTATTCTGACTCTTCATGACCCCATTTGAGGTTTTCATGATAAGATACTGGAGTGGATCTTCACATAAATCTAATTCATGCGCATGTGAATCATTGGTCCTCTTTGAAAACAAAGAACAAACAACAACTCTATCTCTAAAATCCCTCTCAATTCTGACATCTATGATCTAAGGTCCTTTCCAGCCTAGGGTTTCTAACCTTGACTAATTTCCACTTGAGGAAGAGGGAGTGGGGAAGGAGACAGGAAGACTGGATGGCGGGGAAGGGGTAGAGTTCATTTTCCATTTTTGAAAGCCCTTATGAAATTATTTTTTAATTTATCAAATTTTAAACCAGAAAATCTCCCCAAAAGTCACTCTAGAGGAAGAGACTTGAGAAATGCTCAAAATATTTTTAATGAGAATTTTTTTCTCCATTACAACAATCTCTGAGTCTAATACCTGAAAGCCCACACACAACCTACCTTATTGCCAAGGGATTCTTCATATGGTCATGAAAAGACTTGTCCCCTCTCTATACAAGCCCTCTGAGGGGTTGGAATCCATTTTTTAAATAGATTTTAATCAGTTGTTTGCTGATTCTACTAAAAAAGGGGGAGAAAACACACACCAGAGATTGGTTTAGCCTATTTACTGTGGTTTCACTACATTATGAAAAATTATTAAAACAGTTAAATGGTCACCAGAGAAAGAAAACCTTTCAATGAGAGGGGGGAACAGAGAGAAAGGAAGGAAAGCAGAACTTTAAACAAAGTTTGCCCCAGAGCTCTTCAACTGATCAAATGGGACAAAGTCTATAAAATACTTTGCAAACTTTAAGTGCTATGTACAAGCTAGCATTAGTAGAAGAAACATTGTTAAAATATAAACTATCAGTCCAGAAACTAGAATCAGAAGACCTGGATTTGAAATCCTGAATCAAATGAAATGTCATAAATAGTTTTATTCCAAATTGATATACAAATGTCAGCTCTTAATAATCATGATAATTTTTAAATATAAGTATAGTTCAAAAAGAATACATTTTATAAGGTAAATATTATAATGATTCTATTCATTCCATCCATAGAAAAGAGAAAGAAACTTTTTTTCTTTTTGAATAATATGGCCTTCTCTAAGTTTGGAAATAATAAATATCCAATAGTCATTTATTGATTTGACTTTAAAAAATAAAAAAGCAATAAGCAATATGAAGAGATCTTTGAGGGAAAAGAATGGCTAAGATGGAAGGGGACTTAGAATATTGACTGTCCAGGCTGAGCAGGGTATTAGAACAAGGAATATAAGAACTGGGAGGGGACTTAAAATAGAGAAAAGTCAGAACTAGTATTAGGGTATGCTGGACCTAATTCCAATGAGGGAACTAATTGTTAAATTTCCAGGATGAGCATTTAGACCTCAGTTTTTGGCAAATGCTACAAATCAGCATTTGATTTGTTATTTTGTTGATTGTCTAGATTTAAGAAAGTAATGAGGAAAATGTTTATAATGCAGATTAAGTGTTAAAGTATGTCTACATACAATTTTCCCTTCTCCTGCAAGTTGTTAACTATTTACTAGCACACCCCAACCTAGAAAGAATAGAACACAGAATCTCAGAGATAGAAGGGACTTTAAAACATAAACTATCAAAGTCATAAGAACCTTAGAACATAGAGCATCAGTGCTGGAAGGAATCTTAGAATGTGCAATAAATAATTTTAAAACTGGAAGAACTCTTAGAAATTATCTAGATTTATTTCTTCATTTTATGTATGTAGAGCTATATTAGCTTCACTAATAACTAAAGCAATGAAAATTAGCACAACTCAGTAGTACCACCACATATTCACCAAACCAACAGAAATAAAATAAAACATCATTAAAATGACCAAATCCAATGCTAAGTCAGCTATAGAGAAATAGATTCACTTCAGGCAGAAACAATGCACATTGGCATGGTATTCCTGGAGAGAATTTGGCTGTGAGAAACAAGAATCATAAAACTGATCCACACACACTGACTTGGTGATCCCACTCCTGACAACATGTCTCCAAAAATAATTCAAAAGCAAAAAATTGAATAATTTGTGCATGAGTATTGGAAAATACTCTACTTTCTGTATATATTAATGGAAAACTTTGGAAATTACCCAAATATCCAGTGCTGAAAGAGCTAGATGTGCTGTAGAATATTGTTATCATTTAGATGGGACTAATTTGAGGTCAAGTTAAGGTCCCATAAAAATAGTGGGAAATATCTATGTAGCATACAAGTGAAAAGTCCCTGGCTGAAGAGCTTTAATCTCAGTTCTGCCAATACCTCATTGGGTGACTTTAATCAAGTCTACTTTCTAGTGGACAAAGTCAGGTAGGTGATACAGTGTGGTATAGCACTGCACTCACTTGGAGTGAGGAAAGAGCTAAATTCAAATCTAGCATCTGATATTTAATATCTATGTAATCCTGGGTAAATCACTTAATTTCAATCTGTCTCAATTTCCTCATCTATTAAATGGAATCATAATAATTACTTAATTATTTTTAATAATAGTTACTTTATTATTTTAAGTAATAATAATGTCTCATGGTTATTGTGAAAATAGAATGAGATATTTATTACTAAGAGATGGAAGTGAATAGAGAGAGCATTCCAGACATGGAACAGTTTCAGCCTGGGCAAAAGGGTGGGAGATGGAACAACATGTGTGAGGAACAGCCTGTATGGCTGGATCATAGAGTATACATAGAAAGGAGTCAAACAGAAGAAAACTAGAAAAGAAAGAGCCAGATTACTTAGCACATAGACAAGTTCTCTAAAAATACTTGCTTTTGTGATCTCTGAGGTTTAGTTTTTCCACCTATAAGATGAGGTGTTGATAGATGTTTGTTTAAGGATTTTTATCTGTGGGACTCAATAACTTCCTAAGTAACATAATAACAGTAACTGACATTTTTATAGTACATCAAAGTTTGCAAAGTTATTTTCTTAAAACAGCTTTGTGATTTGGGTTATAGATGTATGATTATTTTTTTTTGTAGATGAGGAAATGGAAATTCAGAATGTTGTATCATTTGCCCAAGGTCTCATAGCTCATAAGTACTGGAGCCAAGATTCAAATCCAATTCTTCTTCCTCTGAGCTCAGTGTTCTTCACACTACACCATCCTTTGTACCAAAGTGAAAGAAAAAGCGGATTACAACAATATCCTTCATTATTTCATCATCATCCTCCTCCTTTTCAATAATACTTTAAGGTCTGCCAAGGACTTTAACTAGAAGCAGGCCTGTGAGTTTGGATAAAAATAAGGAGAAGAGATTTTAATCTATTATTTCTTGTTGCTTCTTGAGCAGCTGTGATCAGGTATTTTCTGAACTGGCCTTGAAAGAAATCAAAACAGATATCTGCCATTCATAGCAAGCCAAACTGGCTTGCTGGCTTCTCCAACCCCTCCCCCCATGCCTCTTCCTATTCCTCTTTCCCAAGCTGTCGTCCACACTTGGAATATACTTCCCCTCCCCAGTCTGCTTTTTAGAAGCCCCCCAAGGAATCTTTTTGATCCCCAGGACTGCAAGTGCTTCCTTCTCCAAGTTTTGCAGTGATTAGTCTGGATCCCCGGACTCTGCCCCCATCACTCCTTACTTCCTATCATTCTTGACTGTCTTCTCTTCCCATTTCCCACCCTAAGAAGAATGTAAACTCCTTAAAAAAGAGGGTCTGCTTCATTTTTTAACTTTATTATTCCTATACCAAGTACAATCATGGTCTTGCTCGACACAGTAACTTAATAAGGGCAATTAGGTGCAACAACTAGCATACTAGACCTACCATGAGGCAGAGCTGAGTTGCAATCCAACCTCAGATACTTTTTAGCTATGTGATTCTGAACAAAATACTTAATCTCTGTTTGCTTAGTTTTCCCACCTGTAAAGTGGGTATAATAATACCCACCCACCCCCCAAGGAGGAGGAACAAATAAGATAATATTTTTCGAGTGCTTTGCAAATATTGAAGTACTATATAAAATTTAACTATTATTGTTGTTATAATAATAAAGATTTATGTGAATGGATTACCTCCAGGATATAACATAAAATCCTCAATTTGTCATTAAAAGTTCTTCACAACCTAGATCTTTCATTTCCATTTTTCTTACATTTCACTTCCTTCCATGTATACTCCATGATCCAGCCCTACAGACTTACTTACTGTTTTTCACACATATTGTTCCATCTTTCACCCTTTTGACCATGCTCTACCTGTCCCATGTCTGGAATGCTTTTCCTCCTCACTTCCATCTCTTAGGTTTCTTTCAAAGCTCAATTCATATATCAACTCCTACCTGAGGCCTTTCCTGATGCATTATCCTCAGATCCTAGTGACTTCCAAATGACTTCACTTTTATTTTATATATATTCTGCATATATGTGTGTGTGTTTTGTAGAGACATGTATAGAAGGATATTTATAGATATATCTGTGTGCATATTTATAGCTATATAAACACATGTGTATATAGAGACAGATAGCAGAAGAAGAGAGAGAAAAGGAAGGAAGGAAGGAAGGAAGGAAAGAAGGAAGGAAGGAAGGAAGGAAGGAAGGAAGGAAGGAAGGGAGGAAGGAAGGAAGGAAGGGAGGGAGGGAGGGAGGGAGAGAAGGAGGGAAGGAGGGAAGGAGAGAGGGAAAAGAAAGGAAAAGAGATCGGAGGGAGAGAGGAAAGAAGGGAGGGAGGGAGGAAGGAAGAGAAAAAAGGAATGTGGGAAGGAGGGAGGAAGGAAGAGAGGGGGAGAAAGGAAGGAGGGAGGAAGGAAATGTTATGTTCTATGTTCCCTGGTAAAATATAAGTTTTCTGTTTATGTCCCCAGCCCTCAGCATACTACTTGGGATAGAGCAGGAGTTTTGCACAGTTTGCTGTTTGAATCTGAGTGCTGGGTTGTGACTTTGAGCAAATATGTCCCTTTTGATCTCTAGGCCTCAGTTTCTCCCTCTGTAAAATGAGGGAGTGGGTAGGGGTTGAACTACAATATCCCTGCTAGTTGTACTGATCCATGCAGAGCATAACTTGAGCCCCAAGAGAATTTAGCAGTTGCCTTCTCTGTCACTGAGAACTGCATCCTCAGCTGTCTGTGGAGCAAATCCACTTCCCTAGGATCTTTAATGAGCATTAGAGGTAGCTGGGTAGGACCCCGGGGGAGGGACCAGAAAATTCCAATTTCTAGCCTGGTCTTTAAAGCCAATTAATATCAAAACTCTACTCCATACTGAGGAAAATACTTATGGAGTCAACCGGTCCTCAGGTTCACAGGACAATGGTGATATGGTCAAAGTGAGATATCAAACATAAGTGCCAACTAAAACTGAGGGAGAGGCTCTCTCTCCACATGAGATAAAACAGCACCACCATCCCCCCAAAAAACTTTGCCTCTTCTCAGAATGAGCTGAAAAGGGGATCCTAGGAGTGGAACAGTGGAAAGTGTGTTGGTTTTGGAGTTAGAGAATTTATGTTCAAATCCTGGCACTGCATGATCTGCAGCAAGTCACTTCATGTTGATGGGTCACAGTTTTGTCACTTGCACAATGAGACACTTGGACTCGAGTCCCTTCTAGGTCTAGATTTGTAGCTGAGTTGAAGGGAGATTATGAATCATTCTTCTCAACATGGTTCCAGCCTATGTTTCCAGTTGTACTTGGCTCATCAATCAAGCCAGCCTGTTTGCTGTTCCTCACATCCAACATTACCCCCCTCTCCATGTCCTTAATCAGCCTATCTCCTGGGTCTGGAATGTTCTCAGTTCTCATGTCAGATCCCTAGAATCTCTGAATTCCATCAAAACTTATTTCAAGAACTTTATTCCCATAATGGATAGGTTAAAGAGAGAACAACATATATATCTAGAAAGGTATAAAATCTAATTCAGAAAGAAATAAGAGAGCAAGGGAATGAGGTGGAGGAAGAAGATAAGGGAGGGACTCTTAGGGGGCAGATATGTTAAGGAGTAGCTAAGAGAAATAAAGCAGAGAGTGAGATGGGATAAGGTAAATAGCATAAGAAGGATACTGAGGAAAAGAAGGAAGAAAACACACAAGTAATTATAGCTTAGAATGTAAAGGTAATGAATTTATCCATAAAACAGAAATTTGAATTAAACAATATGTTGCTTTCAGGAAACATAATAAAAATGAGAGATATGCAGGGGGAAAAAACCCTTTATTTTAAGATTTGCTTTCACATGAAACTTTTCCTGGTCCCCCTAACTTTGTGCCCCCAATCTATCTTGTATTTTTGCATGAATATATATATGTACATGTATATATATATTCAGTAAATGTCTGTACACATACATCATATCAGCTCCATTTGATGTAAACTCCTTGAAAAAAGAGAATGTTTCACCTTTATCTTTATGTGCCCAGCACTTAGCACAGTGCCTAACACATGGTAGGTACGTCATGTGTGCTTGTTGACTGACTGATTGGAATCAACTGAAGGTGATCCTTGGGGCAAGCTGAAGGAAGATTCTTATGTTGAGCTGAAGTTGAAAAGCATCCAGAATAAGTGACCCAAAGTTGGTCTGAAATGTCATAGGAAGGTTGTCTATGTCACTGTGATAGGTTATCAAAAATTGACTCTGTTCTCACTTCCTTCCCCTTGCCCCCAGGTCAGCCAAGCATCCATCATAATCATCACCTCAGGTCAATATAAGACTATTGAATAGCTACCTAATTCCTATACTGAACCAGAGTGTGGGTAAAGTAATTGAACTGGTTCCTGATATTAAGGAAAGGTCTACTAAAATTACAGTGAATTTCTAAGAACTAGAAGAGCCTGAAAACATCCCTAATATAGGAATCACATATATAATTTGCTCAGCCAAGTAAATGGATGATAAAGAATGGCAAAAGACAATCCCTGCTCTCATAGAGCTCACAATCTAATGAGGGAGACAACATGTAAATAACTATGTACAAATAAGGCATTGACGGGAGAAATTTGAGATAATAGAGGAAGAGCAGAAGAACTAAGAGGGATCAGGAACAATTTTTTGCAGAAATCTGCAACATGGGACATGAAGGAAGTAACAAGGGGAAAGACTCCCAAAGTCTAGAGATGGACTTTCTTAAGAAGGCTACTGTATAAAAAAGCATAAGGGTAAGTAAGATGTAAAAAGCAGGAAGGATCAGGTTGTGGAAGATTTTGAATGTTAAAGAAAGGACTTTACATTTTATCTTAGAGGAGACAGAGAGCCACTGGAGTTTATTAAGAATGTGTTGGGGGCAATGAGATGAACCAAATAAGTTCCATTTGTTCAATAATGAAGAGAACTAGTTACACCCAGCAAAAAAAAACTTTGGGAAATGAGTGTGAACCACTACATAGCATTTCCACTATCTCTGTTTTTGTCTGCTTGCATTTTTTATTTCCTTCTCAAGTTAATTTTACCTTATTTCTAAGTCCAATTTTTCCTGTGCAGCAAAATAACTATATGGATATGTATACATATATTGTATTTAACATATACTTTATATACTATATATACTAATAAACATATATACTAATATATAGATTATTAAATGTCAGTCAGCTCAGTAATCTGAAGTTTGAAGGTCTGATTGGTGATTCCTCTTGGAATCAGGGAAACTGAAAGCATTCTGTTCTAATCTGCTTTTGGCACCAATGTTTAAATTCAGTTAGGAGAGAGGGCACTATTTCTCAATGCTCCCCAGCTTATAATGTAATCCTTTGTAACAGAACCTATAAAAGCTGTATATCTTTACTAATTCTTTAGCCCTCCTACCACGAGCTTTCTCTTTCTTATCTCGTGATGGGATGACTAAACAACCTCTCTGCTTTCTACTAAGGATCTCTGAGTAGTCATTTTGGGTAAGGGTCTTCTACATCCCTCACACCCCCTAGCAGATATTCCAATAGGCTTATTGTGAGATAATAAAGACCTGAACCAAGGTGGTAGCTAAGTCAAAGGGGAAAAGTGTATCTTAAGAGATCTGGCCAATGTAAAAATAAGTGAGACTTGGACCCAGATTAGAAATTGAGGATGAGAGAGAGAAGTTGAGAATGACACCTCCATTGCCAGTGTGGGTGACTGGGAAGATAGAGGACCCTCAACAATAATAAGAAAGTTAGGAAGAGGAAAAAGTGTGGGGGAAAGATAATGAATTCACAGCTTGAGACATGTTGAATTTAAAATATCTATAGGACATGCTATTCAAAATGTCTAATAGGCAGTTGGAGAAAGGATAGAGGTCAAAGCTGGATAAAATGATTTGAGAATCATCTGCATAGAGAAGACAATTGAATCCATAGGAGCTGATTAAATCTCCAAATGAAATAATAGGAAGGAAAAGAGAAGAGGACTCAGGATAGAGACTTTGGGGAACAGCCATGGTGATGACCCACATGAAGATACAGCAAAGGAGATTAAGAAGAAGTGGTCACATAGGATAGAGGAGCCAAAGGATAGATGCATACCATGAAAGCCATTAGAAAAGGGGAATCAATAATCCCAAAGCCTGCAAAGACATCAAAAAGGGTAGAGACTGAAAAAAGATCACAAGATTTAGCAATTAAGCGACCATTGATAATTTTGGAGAGAGTAGTTTCAGTTGAATGATGAGGTCAGAAGCCAATCTTCAGAGTCAAGAAGAAAATAAGAACAAATGGAATGACAGCTTCAATTGTAGACACTCTCTTCAAGGAGTTTAGCTAGAAAAGAAAGGATGGATGGATGGATCAAGTGAAAGTTTATTGAGGATGGGAGGGTGGGACATGGGCATATTTGTAAGCAATGGAGAAGCAGTCAGTACACAGGGAGAAATTGAACATAATTTGAGATGATAGAAAGAGTACTCTGCTCTTTCCTCTCAAGCCTGCACAACTGACTTCCTTTAGTAAGCCTGTAAACCTTTGTCTTCCTTGCCCTGCCATTTTTTCAGCTTTTTTTTATGTGTTTCCTTCACAGATTAGAATGTAGGTCCCTTGAGGGCAGAGACTATGTTTTTCTTCTTGTGTTTGTATTGCCAATATTTAGCACAGGGTCTGGCACATAGTAAGCATTTAATAAATGCTTATACACTGTCAGGAAAAGATGGAGTTGAATAATGTCATTTGTACATATAGAACGGTCTGCATTGGCGAGAAGACCACAAAAGAAATTATTACAAAAAAGAAACTCAGTGATATGAAATGAAGAGGGAAGAAATCTCTCAGCAGATGTCCTCAATTTTTTCAGTAAAATATGAAGCAAGGTTTTAAGTTGAGAGGATGGAGAGAGGAAGCCTTGGGAGAGTTGAAGTGGGATGAAAAGCTTTTTAAGAACTGCTCTATTGAGTGGGATAGTGAGTTGATTAAGAAAGTGTTTAAAGATTGCCTAGCAGCAGAGAGGGTCCAGTTAAGGTTAAATAACACAAATCTGTAGTGGACCCAGCCAGCATGATTGTGTGATCTCCAACTTCATTCAGCAATATAGGTTCCTGAAGAAAGGCAGTGAATTGTAGGAGTGGTGGTATTTATCAAGCTCATAATACTTAAAAAGAGAAAAGAAATTTAAATTATGGCATTGGACTAGGCCCTATTTAGTGCTAAATCCAATAATTCTATAAGTCAAGAGTTAATTTGAAAAGTATAGCAAGACAGGCATCCTGATGCACTGCAGATAGAACTGTTCCAATCATTCCAGAAAGCAATTTAGAATTCTGCTGAGAGAGACTAACATGTCCATACCTTCTGACCCAGTGGTCACACTTCTAGGCATAAGCTCCAAGAAGATTGAAGGCAAAAAGAAAGGTTCCCTATGCACCAAAATACTCATAGCACCCTCCCCTTTTGAAATAATCAAGAAGTAAAAGCAAAATCAATGTCATTTAGCTAAACAAATTGCAGTACATGAATGAAATGGAATATTCCTTCACCATAAGACACAAATAAGAATAGAAAATCATGGAAAACATATGAACAAATGTAATATGAAGTAAGAAGAAGCAGGATTATAACTTCAGTCATCAAAATCAACAGAAAGAATAACTAAAAGAAAAATTCAGGATGTATGATATTAAAGAAAAAGATTAGTCCCAAAAGAAAAATTTAAAAAATGCATATCCATCTTCTTTACAGAGGTGGGGGAAACTTGGATGCGTAATAACATATATCCTATCACTTGGATACTATGTGAGTTGGGGAGAAAATTATAGATAGACACATATATATTATATATATAATACATACATGTTATTTACATGCATATACGTATTTATCTATACGAGTATATATGTAAATTAAGGTAATACAAAAGCTTTAAAAAGTTAATTTTTAAAATAAGATAAAATTAGATTAGATAAATATTCTTTCTTTCTACTTCTTGATTTGGGGTCCTTTTCTATTAGTGAGAAGGAGGGAGATCTGGGCCACAAGAGGTTAGGGCTTTGCTAATTCTTAGCTGGGAGAGAACAAGGACTGGCCCAACATCCCAAGCCCCATTTTTCAGGGAAACCTGTTAGAATTAAAGGTCTCCTGATCAAAAATCCCCATGTGACTCATTTAGAAAAGTCTGGGCTCCTTCAGCCCAATGGAAGAAGAGACTATTAAGAAAGAGCAGTGAACCATGTTATAAATCACATCCCCCAAGACTCCAGCCTTCCTACCCCCAGAGAACAGAATAATAACAATAATTAAGTGTGTCTATTTATGTTTCTGAAGTCAGCAGTTCAGGGCAGCACCTGCCACAGAGGGAGCTGAGCTGGGGAAAATTTTTCAAGACCTTCCCAAGTCTCCTGCACTTAGTGAAATAGCCCATGGGAGCTTCGACCCCTCCTGAAAGGGAAAGCACCCACTATTTATAACACCTCATTCCATGGGATCAGAAAGAGGAAGCCAGGAGCTCTCTTAAGGGCACTTCCCATTGTGAAATTCAGTGTGTGGTTGGGGCCCATCACTCAGTGTAAGCCACTCAGACTTATTTATATTTTGCACGAAAGAGGGAAATTACTTAGCCGTAGGGATCAATTCTTCAACCCAATGTTTCTAACACAGCAATAAATATATTTCATGGTCTCCCTCTTTCTCCTCCTTTCTTCAGCTTAAAGGACTAAGCCACAGCATGGGCAGGCAAAGATAGGAAAGGACATTAAAGGGAAATTGGACCTAAGAGAAACCAGGCTTCGGGCAATGAAGAATTTTAATAAAACGTGACAGTGTAGCTCAGAGAAATGATTACTTTCGATCACAGAGGGTTAGAGCCAAGACGGACAGCTTTTAGAGATCATCACCAGCAGAAAGGGCATAGCCATGGGCAACTGCACAGTAAGGGCACATTGAAAAGGACAAGTAATTCCCTGAAGGTGCATTGTGGGGGCTAAGGGAAGGAAGTTACCAAACAAAAAGGGGGGTATGGGTAAGTTTCTATGGGGATCTAACAGTCTTCATTCTTCTGGAACCATGGAAAATTAGAGAGCAAAAGATGAAGCTTGGACTGAAGGCAGCATTTGGGCAGGTCTAAAAAGAAGACAGTCTTCTCAAAAAAAGACCAAATTAAAATCCCAGAATGTTGGGGTTCAAACATAGAATATGTTTGGGAGAGACAGAACTCTGAAATATCAGAACTAAAAGAGACTATCTGGGTCCCATTATATTAAAGTTGGGAAAATTGAAGTACAAGTCAGAGAAATGCATCTCTGCATTTCATCAACATCATGCAGCAGGTGAATATGATGGTCAAACTTGAATCCAGCACTTAGTCTTTATCAAATTGATTTTCCTTCCTTTGCTATAAAGCAATCCCCAGTCAGTTTCAGTGGCTATTGGATATCATAGATGATTCCCTGCTAATACCTTAATCCTCACAAATTTTATGATTCTGTAATAATTATATTAAAATATTATAGTAATATAAATAATTATAGAGATATGCATAATTAGTTGTATGTAAGTAGCTCCTTTATCACCAGTAATGTAGAGACCTCAAGGCGAAGGAGTTAGGAAACCTGTATGACCTTGAAGAAAAAAAAATTTCTCAGTTTCTTTGTCTAAGAAAGAAGTTTGAATTAGATTATCTCTGAAGTCCCTTTCAGCAATGAAATTCTGAGTTCTAAGTCCTACAGTCCCTCCCACTCTGATAAGCTTTGTTCTATACTCTAAAGCTATGTCCCAGCTCTGACATCCTGTGTTCCAAGGCCCACCCAGCTCTGACATTCTGGGTTCTAAGATCCCTCCCAGCTCTGACATTCTATGTCCTGCATTCTGAAGGCTTTTCTAATCTGATACTTTATGTTCTAGCGGACTCTCCAGCTCTGACAGTTGGTACATTTCATGTTTCATCAAGATTGGCATTATGGTTTAAATCCCCAATCAGAAAGACCTAATTTAACTCACTAATCAGGAAGAAGCAATTTAATCATGTCCCTTACAAACAAAAGGAGGCATTCTTCTTCTTCACTGTAACCTTGGAAAGAATATGGATTATTCCATTTCATGTTGTTTAATATGGTGTAAGTCCTGCTCAATGCAGATAGAACCTCAAATCTTGGGCTCAGAAAGCTGACCCTCTGCATTTGGGACACCAATTTCTTTTGATGTTTGTTTGTTTTTTCAGATGCTGCTATATTTGCAAACTGAATGACAGCTTGATGAGCTTGTCCTCCCCCTTATCATCACCAAAATCCTCCAACCACAGACTGCTCTATGTCAGAGGTTGTCAGAGCTGGAAGAAAACCTAGGGGTCATCTCATCATAGAATCCTAGCATTAGAACTATATGGAGCAGGGGCAGCTACATGTTGCAGGGGATAAAGCATCAGCTCTGAAGTCAGGAGGATCTGAGTTCAAATCTCATCTTAGACACTTAACACTTTACTGGTTGTGTGACCCTGGGCAAGTCACTTAACCTCAATTGCCAAACTAAAAGGGGCCTAAGGAGTCAGTTAATTTTACAGCTAAGTAAACTTCCCCATCAAGGGGAAGACCCACCCAAGGTAAAGCAGCTAGTGAGCACCAGCGTTGAGACTAGCACCCAGGTTCTAGCCAAAGTCTAGCAGTAATAACAGATCACTGTTTTATCACTTTAATTTTTACAGTATGCCCTTCTTGTAATGTTAATAACACCTGGCATTTATATGATGATGATGATGATTAACATTTACATAGCACTTTACAAATATTATCTTATTTTGACCTGATAGCAATTCTGGGTGGTAAGTGCTATTATTATCTCTATTTTTTAGGTGGAGAAACAGATAAAATGACTTGTCCAAAATCACACAGCTGATGTTGGTGGTAGGTTTAGAATTCAAGTCTTCCTGACTCCAAGTCCATTTATATCATATAGTTTCAAGGTTTACATAACCTATTGCAAACATTATGTCATTGAGCCAGACAATAACCCTATGAGGCAGGCAAGAGAGACATTATTATCCCCATTATACAGATTAAGAAAGTGGGGCTAAGAAATGACTTATCCAACATGTCACAATTAGTGAATATAAAATGTAGGAGTCGAATACAAGTTTTTTTTTCTGTTACTGTACTAACAGTACAGATATTGCTTTCCCCATTTTATGAAAGATAAAACTGAGACTCAATAAGGGTGTATGATTTTTCCTCAAGGTCACGTAGCTAATGAGTGTCAAGACTGCTGACTTGAATTAGCCACAGTTCCCAGTCTTCTACCAACCACTAGTGCAGAGACAGTTAACTGTTCACAAAATATCACAGAATCATGAAATAAGGGAGAGCTGAGACATTAGCAGGGAACTATCAAGGTCATTTTGACTTTCCTTCCATATCCAAGCAACATTAAGGCCACCATCCAAGCTATGGGGGCACTCTCTTTGTTAAGACTTCTCTGAGGGGGAGACGCTATCACCTACCTAGAAGTATGTGATCCCAGTATCTCGCTCTTATACCTCCCCCTGGAAAGTTCTTCCTTTAAGTTAATCCAACTCCTTTGTATTATAGATGATGTTCAAAGGGAAAAAATCATTCTCTGTAATAATTGGGGTATGAAAGTAGAAAGAGCAAAATGAGCCTAAATAAAGCAGACTAAGAGAAGGGGGCAGCAAGACCCAAGGCAAACCCTCTTAGCAAAGAAAATGTTCTTCCAGAAAATGGAAAATGGATTTTTAAAATATTGCCCTCTTACAATTGTCCTCTGTGCCAACCAAATCTTGAGGGGGGAGAGAAGCAATATATTTTTCATTGTCCCCTTTTGGTTGAAAGTGTACAAGACTAAGAATTGGAAGACCTGGGTCTTAGCCCAGTTCTGCCACTGACTTGCTATGTGATTTAAATTTTTATTTCTCTTCTCTGAGTTTCACTTTCCTTATCAAGATGGTTGAAATGGTTGCTCCAGCCCTGGAATTCTATGATTTACTTGCTGTGTGACTTTAAGCAAGCCTCCTCCCATCTCTGAGCTTTAGTTTCCTTCTCTGTCTACTGGGTCTGATAATATCTGCCCTCCTTGCTTCACAGGGTTATTGTTAGCTAGAGCTTTGTAAATCCCAATGTGCTACACAAATGGAGACTGTCATCTTTAATATGGTTAGACTTCAGACTGCTGAATAGTTTTGAAATTCTCATATACCTACATATGGTGAAAATTAAGCCAAGATGGCAAAGTGCAGAGCCAAGCTCTGGAAAGTTTCCAAACTAGCTTCCAAAGGTCACCAATCACTCAGGTGGCCTGGCTTGCAGTAGATTTCTTCCCACCCACCCCCCACTCCTTATCCCAGCCTCTCAGCCATTCCCAAATCATCTTACACACACACACACACACACACACACACACACACACACACACACACACACACACACACTTTACCCCTCCATTCTCCATCCATTTTTTCCCTTCTCTCCCCAGGCTGTTTCCATTTTCAGCCAGCCCTACCAATGTCAAAGCTCTTTAGAGATTAAGTTAAAACCACATCTACAAATTTAAAAAGGAAACTTAGCACAGAGCTTGAACCACCATAAATCATCCCTGTTAGCATCTCCCCCCATCTTGGGTTAGGAAAAAGGAAATAGGGAGTCAGTGGCAGCACCAGACTAAAATCCAAGTCTCCCCAAGAAGAATTCTTTACACTGAATTGAACTCACCTCCCCATACTATGACAACTAATTATGAATGTTCAGAGTAATTTTTCTATCTTCCCCAAAAGATAAGAGCAAGACAGAGAGCTGAGGGAACAGAAATATTAACTCATGTAAGAAAGCAGATAGGACAGACAAGAAGAGAATGAAGAAGAAAATGAGGAAGAGGAATATGAGAAAGAGCAGGATAAAAAAGGAAAGAAAAAGGGAAAGGAAGGAAAAAAGGAAAGGGAGAAAAAGCATTTTAGAAAAATACAATCAGGACCAGAAAGAAAACAAGCTTCCTAAGCAGCCTAAGCAATGAGGTCTTTGACCAAGAAACTGGAAGAAAACCCAGACATTTCAGGGAGGCAGGAAAAAGAATCCTAAACTGATTATTTGCTGAATTCTGGAGAAAAGATACAAGTAGGGGAAAGAGGATGGCAGATTAACTAGAATAAAGAAAAGCTAGATCTTGATGGACTGGCACCTTATCTATAAAATGAAGAAGCTAGACAAGATGATCCCAATAGCTTCTCTCAACCCTAATGTTCTTAGAAGTTTTCTTTCTGTCTTCGCTTTCTCCATCTTTTAAAAAAGAACAGGTGAGTCATAGTCATAATCACAAAATTTTAGAATTAAAAAATACTTTGGTAGCCATTTAGTCCAACCCATAATCCCCCAAAAAGATATTCATTATAATTTACCTAATAAATGATCATCCACATCAACTCTACTTGGAGACTTCCCAAGGAGGGGGAACTC
This sequence comes from Antechinus flavipes, assembly GCF_016432865.1. Taxonomy (NCBI): domain Eukaryota; kingdom Metazoa; phylum Chordata; class Mammalia; order Dasyuromorphia; family Dasyuridae; genus Antechinus; species Antechinus flavipes. The sequence goes on from NC_067400.1 coordinate 563,334,491, forward strand.
CCTAAGACCCAGAGCAATTGTAATGCTGGAGAAACTGGGGTGAGATAGAAGTTAGGGAGTTATTATAATTATTTAATTTATTGGAGAGTAAGTCAATTGACTGGATACAATTATCATCTCCAAGTATCCAGTCTTGAATGTGGGATATAGAGATTCTTAATAGGGAGTCAGAAACAATAACATAATGGGGAGTAGATGAAGTGACATTATAGGGAGGCACCGGAGATGGGAAGATTATCTGATATTCTTATGGGGAAGGGTATCTGATATTCTAATAGATTGGGAGGAACAACATCTGATATTCTAAAATATAAGATCTTTTATCCTTATCAATTATTCTGATGATCAAGAGGGAAGGATAGTCTGATACCCTGAGGTTTGGGGCAGAATGACTGAGATAGGGCAGTTCAAAGAGACTGTGGCATTACATACAATATTCAATTGTCATGGATGACCCCTCACCATTCACCATCTTAATTGATTTCTTCTGGACTCTCTTCAGTTTATCAAGTGTCCTTCCTAAAAAAGTGACACCTAAAACTAATTTGATTATGAAACCTTCACATTCCTATAGTGTCTTGTGATTTACAAAGTACTTTTTCCAGAAACCAGGGACCTATAAATTCACAGACTTAGTGAATTTCAGGATTGGAAGGAACTGCACATGTTGTCTACCCTAACCCATACTCCAAGAGACTCGTCACCTCATCAGGGTTGGTTTTCCCTTCTATTATAATGAGTCATGTGGCGCCTGAGAATTCAGATAAACAATTATTTCACTTAAAAAACATTCAGTGACCCCCAAATAAAAATAGCTCACAAGAAGATTCCATGTGATCTTGAAATAATACATAAAGCACCCAATACATACCACAATATTTATAAGCACTTTTGTGGTAGCAAAAAAGCTGGGGAAAATATGTTTCCATCAATTAGGGAATAACTATATAAAGGATAGTACATGAATATAATGAGATATTATGCTGAAAGAAACAATGATCCTAATGAATACAGAGAAGCATCAAAAGAGTTACCGTCAGGGCAGTTAGATGGCACAGTGGATGAAGCACCAGCTCCGGAGTCAGGAGGACTTGAGTCCAAATCTGACCTCAGACACTTAATAGCTAGTAGCTGTGTAACCCTGGATAAATCACTTACCCCCAATTGCCTCTCAAAAAAAATAATAACCACAAGATTTAAATGAACTGATATAAATGAAAGCAAATAATATCAAGAAACAAATTCTACCGCAACTACAATGCAAATAGAAAAGACAATACCACAAAACATGAAAATGAATTTAGCAAAGTTACAAAAAAAAGCTTGGCCTCAAAGAAAAGGTAGAAGATGCCTCCAACTCCTTTGAAGATGCTTAAGAAAACGTCAAATTTTAAATGTATTGATCAGTTCTGCTGAGATTTTTTTCTCCTATTTTTCTCTTTTAAAAATTATTTATTATAAGATCTGGTTCTCAGTGAAAAAAAGGAGGGATACAGGGTAAATTTTAAGCAATGTAAAAATATAAGATATCAACAAAAAATCTATTTTTAAAAATAAAATAATGTATAGGGTAGTCCTTATATATTCCTTGCCCTAAAGGCCCACAGTTGGATTTCAAGCAAATCTATCAGAGGAAAATCTTATTCAAACTGTCTCTCATCTGATCTGTATCATAACTCCTCACAATGGCCAATGTGGAGGGTGGAATGGAGATGGAGAGAAATAGGGGAGATAACTTGGAATTCAGCTGCTTTAGGTCTAAATCACAGCATTCTAGTCTACACTGCCTCTATCAATATAGATTGAAACTTTAATAGATGGTTTATAGACTTATAAATCCCGGGATGAAAGATACTTGAGAAACTATCTAGTCAAATACCTTTATTTTACATGGAAAGCAACTGAGACCCCTGTAGGTAAAGTGCCTTCTTTGAGGTCACATGGGCAGTAAGCATTGCAGCCCAATTCCTCACCAGTTTTAGTATTCTTTTGGATAGTCACTTTATGGTTAACTTGCTGATGAGAAACCAATTCATATCTAACACTAATATATGCTCTACCACATTTCAGGCAAATAATCACCCAACTCCCATTTGTATAATTCCTGTGATGGGGAACTCAGCATGTACAAGGCAGTCTGCTCTGTTGTGGAAAGGCAATATGGCAGAATGAATCAAGTGCCATTCCTGAAATCAGAAAAACCTGAGTTTAAACCTTGTCCTTGACACAATAGCCATATGATCTTAACCAACCAATCAATTAACTCTTATTAAGCACTGACTATACACCAGCGTCTGTGTATTGATTTCCACATCTCTAAAATGGAGTGAACATCTATCTTCCCTCATCAGGGTATTAAAGGAACAAATCAGGTAATGCATATAAAATGCTTTATAAATCTTAAGTAATATAGAAATTATCAGTAACTATTATTATGGTCACTCCTTCTTTCCCTTCCACAGTGCTTTACATAGATAGGAAGATAGGTAGACAGACAGACAGACAGATAGATAGATCTTTGTCACTTATTATGTGCCAATAATTATTGGAAATACAAGCAAAAAGATTGTTCATACCCTCAAGAAACTTTTATTGTAATGGAAGGTGACAAAACAGAAAACAAAGCTGGAAAGCAGATAGAGGTAGGAGAGGGAAGAGGACAAGGTGGAAAACTCTTGGAAAGTTGGGAACAGGGAAAAAGAAGTGAGTTTGGATTATAGGGGCACTTCTTTTAATGGTTTATGTAGGCAGAAATTCACCAATTGAAGGAAGAAGGCTACAGATATGAAGACGTTTCAAGGGTAAGAAGGATGTTGGGACAGAGAGGAGCCAGGAGAGAAGTTTATTACATACAATCCTAGACTTAAGTGTTGAATTTTAAAATGCTACATAAATGTCAGCAACAATTATTGTTGGACAGCTCCCCTCCTTACAAGGTAGCAAGATCTGCCTCTTACACTTCCTCTCCATCCCACCCCCACTCTCCAGCCCTTTACTATTAGTTCTGCCTTCTGAGGCTGAGCAGACCACTTCAAATCCCTCTAAAAGGTCACAGCCTTTTAAACATCTGAAACACTCTCATTCTCCCTGTTCCTCTCCCAACAACCCCCGACTCCCACTTCACCTCCACCCACCCTCCCATCCCCGCCCTATATCTTCTCTTCTGCAGGCTAACTATTCTTTGTTCTTTCAATTAAACCTCACATGATGGGGTATCTAGTTCTCTCACCATATTGTTCACCCTTCTCTGATCATGCTCTATTTTGTTTCTTTTATTATTGCAGAATCTTATTCTATGTAATTACCTTAATTGTAATAGTTGGTGCCTTCATTATACTCCCTGCCAGTAACAAAACTATTTGTTGTACTTGGAAGTTGGGCTTCAAATGGTCTTGCTGTCCTCCCAACTTTCTAGAAATACCCTCAGAATAGAAAATGAGACTCACACTTTGATCCTGAAGCACTGACATAGATAGTCCATCACCACTCCTAAGTCATGGTGGTATCAGAGAAGGCTGGAAGCAGACAGCTGTTGAGATGCTATATGGCCACAATTTACATTCTTCCCAGTCCTGTCCTGAGGATAGAAGAGAAGAAACTTACTAAAAGCAGCCATGAATATTGACACATTCTAAATCATTGTTCCAAAAGGACCAACCAATGGAATGGCAATAAATTAGTTAGAGATTAAATGAGGCCCAAAGATACTGCTGGAGTTGAGCCATATTGACCAAATCTATAGACCTATATCAATCAACCTATCAACAGACTTTTATTAAGCAGCTGCCAAATACAAGACCTTGTGCTATAGAGTTGAGATACAGAGACAAAAATAAAACTGTCCCTGCCCTCAGAAGAGCTTACTAACCCTCAGAGGAGATACTAAATGCGTAAGTAATGGGAGCAATCAGAAAAGAGCCCTCGATCTGCTAAACCAAACCTTTCATGGTCCATCCTATGGGTAGAACTGAATCTGAACCCTGAGCCTTTCTGCTAGGACATATGACTGGAGCCACTGCTGATGACACATGTGCTCTATACTAAAGGACAAAAGTGACACAATGGGTAGAGTACAAGACCTGAAGTCAGGAAGCCCTGAATTCACACTAGTGTCACTTGGACACACTAACTATGTGACTCTGGACAAGTTGCTTAATTTCTGTTTACCTCAGTTTCCACATCTATAAAATAGGGACAAATAATAGCATCTAACTCCCAAAATTATTATGAGACCATTATAAAGTGCTTAGCATGGTCCCTAGTACATAGCAAGCACTTTGTTAGCTACTGTTTTTCTTATTATTATCAAAGAACATGTATAGCCAGAAGATCCTTGTAATTCCTTGTTTCCCATCAATAGAGGATGTTAAAGATGATTCAAAACTAAGCAGAAAAAAATCTCCTAATCAGTAGACTTCATTCTTTAAAACAAGTAGGATTAAATAACTTGCTTATTCATACAACTAGTAAATCTGAGGTCACATTTGAACTAAGGTCCTCCAGACTCTAGGGCTAGTGTTCTATTTACAGTACCACCCAGATGCCCTGTCAGTAGATAGAGAGAACTCTACTTCTTTTCTGCCCTCCACCTCATTGTAGCAAAGTGAATGTAGAACTGAGTCTGAAGTCAAGGAAACCTCAGTTCAAATGTGATCTCAGACACTAGTTAGCTATGTGATCCTGAGCAAGTCACTTAACTGAGGCAAGTCTGTCTTAGTTTTCTCAATTGTAAAGTGAGTCTAATAATGATAGCAACTGCCTTCCAGAGTTGTGAGAATCAAATGAGATAATAGTGTCTGGCACACAACAAGAGCTAAATAAATGCTTGTTCCCTTCTCTCCCTCTTCTCGGTGTGTCTGTCTCTATCATGTATCTCTCTCTTTTTCTACCTCCCCTACCTCCTCTCTTTAGAGTGAGGCAATGGGGATTCAGGTAGCCTCTCCATTGATACAACCTCATGAATTTGAGGTCATGAGTGTGAGTAGTAGTTACCAGCAAGTAGTAATCCTTACAACTTCTCAGAGTTGGTATGGTATGACCACACCACGAGGATGTTATAACAAAGGATTAATGGAGCCTCCAACCAGAGCAAGGTTAGCCAGGAAATATGGCCATTGAATGAGTTGCTAGCAAAGTGTAGATCTGGGTAAAACTGAAATGTCTGCTCGATAGACCACAAATCACCCAGGAATCTTTCCATTCCGAGTATAATAGAGGAGTTATAGGTTTTAAGTACTTGTCAATGAATGCTTATTAGTCTTTTTATGTTTTAAGCATTTCTTTTGTGGTAGAGGAATAAATAACTATCCTATGCAGCATACATTTTGTACCCTGAATACCTTTCTTAATGGGACACCTTGTTAATCTTTTGTAGGGAGAGAGTAGACTTGAGTCAAATCTAACTTTTGTCCATAGGATATTTCCCCTAAAGGCAGCTAGATGGTGCAGCAGTTAGAGCCAGAGCCCTGAGTCAGGAGGACCTGAGTTCAAATGGGACTTCAGAAACATTTACACTTATCAGCTGTGTGACTCTAGGCAAGTCACTTAATCCCAACTGCATCAACAACAACAAAAAAATTCTCTAAGGTTCTATTCTGGAAGTGTAATGAGTCCACCCCACCCCTTATTTTGTGGTCTGATTCCCTTGAGTAAAGAGCTGAGATCTTTTGGAGGAAGGAGGACAATACTCCTTCACCACCATCCATAAATCTTACACTTATAGATGGGTATGAAGAATGGATCTCTGATTTTATCAGTATAGGGAGGAAAAATGGAACGAGTATATTTATCAGGTATCCATTCTATTCCAGACACTATGCTAAGAGCTTTATGAATATTGTTTCATTTGATCCTCACAATAATTCTGGGAAGTAGGTGCTCCTATTACTCCCATTTAACAGATGAGGAAACTGAGACAAACAGAATTACATGACTTACCCAGGATCCTGTAAGTTGTTCAGTGTCACACAGCTAGTGAGTATCTGAGGGTAGATTTGAACTCAGGTTTTCCTGATTCCAGACCTAGCACTCTATCCATTGTGCCACATAGACCAAAATTATCTGACCCCATTAGTACAGTGGGAAAAAATAGCCTTCAAATCCTGGCTTCCCCATCTTATCTGTGTGAATTTGAAGAGATCACTTAACCTATCTGGGCCTTGATTTCCTTACCTACAAGGCCAAGGTGGGAGGAGGGTGAATTGTAAAGTCCCTGTCACTGTAAGTCTTCATGCCCACATCCCCACTAAGCTTTCCTGTGGTGCTTGCTTCTCTCTCCACACTTCCCCTGGCTGGTTGTAGGGCCCAATTAATTATGCCATGTAATTAGATAAAGAATATTCATTTTTCATTAATGACTGTAAACTCTCCCTCTGTTGTTGAGTTTCTTCTGTTTTAATTAAGCAGTGCTCCACAAAGCCAGGCGGCTCCTCCACCAGCTCTCTCCCAGTGAACAGTCAGTCACTCAGCATTTAAAGAAGTAAAGGATTCCTTCCCTGAGTTAATTACCTCCAAATTAGCTTAATCACAGCTCATTTAAACTTACCTAAACAGCAGCACATGGAGCTCCAGGAAACGGGTTTCAACTTTACTCGCAAAGAGACAAAGAGAGAAAGCACGAAGGTGACCCCCATCTCCCCAAGCCCATCCTTGATCTAGGCCAGTGTCCTTGAAAACTGCGAGGGCTGGAACCCAGAGCTGGGAACAGATGGTCCTCGGCCAGCAATAGACAAGCCCAGAGTAGCAGCAACAGCAGCCACCGCCAAGGCTAGAACTATCCCGACCCTGCCAGCCAAGGCTTGGGAGCAGAGCTAAGGATTTCTTTGCTGGGACCTAAAGGACTCCACTTGCCCTCTCCCCTATCCCAGCCTAGCCCTAACCAGACAAAGGGCTGTATGAGTGAGACAGGAGAACGAGTGCCAACCCAAGGAGTGATGGGAAAAGGGAAGACCCTATCTAAGCTGCTGTGGTCCGTTCAGAGGCTACATTTTAAAAAAGGCATTGATAAACCAGAGTGGGGGAAGGGAGACCAACCAGCAGAGCCTATGACATATGAAGATTAGTTGAAAGAACCAGAGATGTTTAGCCCAAAGGAAAGAAGAATCAAAAAGAACCTAATCACTGTCTTTCTACTATTTAAAGGTCCATCACAGGGAAGAAGGATTAGGTGTGTTCTGCTTGGCCCCAGAGGATAGAACTGGAAACAATGGGTGGAAATTACAAGGAAACAGTTTCAGTGGCTTATAACAAAGAACTGCCTAATAATTAGAGCTGTCTAGAAAAGTCCAGAAACATAATGGACTGTCTTCCTAATGGAGGCAGGTTGACAAATATTGTAGAAAGGATTACAATTCCACGTAGCCATCACCAGAAACCCTTTCTGGTCTCTTCAATCCCTGAGTTTCCAAAATTCTATAAAAGAGTTTAGAAAAAAAAATTTATTTTGAGGCAAGCAAGCAGTCATAATAACAACAAAATGAATAACTAGTATCTATATATTTCAAGGTGTTCAGAGTATTTGAACTTCATAATAACTGTGAGGTAGGTAATGCAGGTCAATTGTTATTCTTATTTTAGAGGACAAGGAAACTGAGTCTCAGAGAGCTTAACCATCTTGTCCATGATCACACAGCTTGTAAGTTTGTGGGATCTGAACCCAGAGAGAATGCCCCTGAGTCCTCCATCTACTGTACATACCACATTACCATGGCATCCTCCGTTTCTGACATCCTGGAAAGGATAAAGCTTGGCCCACCTTGGGACGGGCATGCTGGCATTCCCTGTATGTCAGAAAAATGCATCTGGATCTAGGTTTGCAGGCAATCACTGGTCTTAATGTTCCAGGTTGGTAGCTGAAAATGTCTAGGGGAGTGAGTCAGTCAATAAACATTTATTAAGGACCTATGATGTGCCAGGAACTAAAGAGATACAAAGAAAAACAAAAATCAGTCCTGCATTCTAATGGGGGAGATAATATGTCAGTAACTAGGTATGGATTGAAGGTCTAAATGAGCATATGGAAGGAAATCTCTGAGGGGATAAACCAGAAAAATGTTCTTGTAAAAGGTGGAGTTCAAGATGAGTCTTGAAGGGAATCAGAAAAACCAAGAGTCACAGGTGAGAAGGCAGAACAATAGACATGGGATGGGTATAGCCAATACAAAGACATAGAGACAGGAAATAGATCATGTGCAAGAGCAAGATGGCCAGGGAGAGGGATTGCAGGGTACATGGCAGACTGTAAAGTAAAAAAAAAAAAAATTTAATGCCAGAATGGAAGAAAGGAATCAGATTTTCAAGAGCTTTCAGTGCTGGCATCCTTTAAATCCCCATATTGGGAAGTCTGAGATACAGAAGGAGGGGCCAGCATTCCTATGGGGCTTCAGCCTTACAAAGCATGTTCACATCTGTTATCTCATTTGATCTTCACAAAAGCTCCATATTAATAACAACTGTTCCCTTTCATGTATCAAAATGATTTTCACATCCAATATCTGATTTGATGTTCACAACTTCCCCTTGGATAGCATTTGATTTGGACTACAAGGACCTGGGTCCATATCCCTGACTCTGCTGCTTACTACTATTTATGAGTTCTTGAGCAAATCACTGAGGCACTTCAGACCTCAGTTGCTTCATCTGTAAAATGAGGGGGTTGAACCAGAGGATCTCCAAGGTTCCTTATTGTTCTGACTCTATGACCCTAAGATGTTAAATAATATCACCCACATACTATAGGGGAGGACAGTGGGATCCAGGGAAGGGAACTGACTTGCTCCAGGTCACACAGCTAGCAAGTGGACCGACCCAGGTCTTCCAATTTACAATTCTTCCGAATTAGGAGATCTAAATTCAAATCTTATTCTGGAAATTACTAGCCATGTGAACATGGGAAAGTCACTCTTCCTCGTACAGTACTGTTTGCATCATCTATAAAGGAGGAATCCTGGAATATTAAATAATGGGATAATCTTGACATCACGAAGATCCCTGACCTAAAGTAACTTCGTGAACATATCAATCAACCTTTAATTGTTCCCACAGTCCATCATCCTTGGTGGCTCAATGAGTACTGCTATTTCAATATATCCATGATGGTGAGATAATAAGTAAAAGTTATTCTCCCTTCCTTCCTCAGTTCAGATATGAGGATAAACCCACTGTGGATGCTCTCCTCTTAAATTATCATGTATATACTTCTCTGTTTACATCCTGTATCCCTTTCAGTAGGACAGAAATACCTTGATGAAAGGAATACTTTTCCATTTTGTCTTGTATCCTTAATGTAGAGTACCTAGTTCACACTTGACAAAGCTTGTTGAATTAGATTGGAATAAGTTGGATTGGATTGGATTGGATTGGACCCATAAGCAAGTCATTTAACCTCTCGACACTCTGGGCAGCTAAGGCTAGTAATTAGAGATCAATTGCTGACTCTCAGGAGAGGAAAGAATTCCCACACCAGGAGTTTCCTAGAAGGATAAAATTCACAGATCCAGACCTAACAAAAAACATAAGCAAAAAAACAACTTCTGTTCTCCTCTTCCCACTTCACAGGGTTATTATGGGGAAAGCGCTTTGCAAACCTTAAGACACTAGGAAATTGGGGTTATCACTATTATTTCCAAATTGCTGAAGCTCATTTACTTCTAGACCCTGGCTCAGCCCTGTTCTGCCATCCCCTTCCTTTCTCACTTGCCAACACTTGGCAAGAGTGGCAACCGTGTTCAAAGACTAGGAGAGGGGAGGAGGTGAAAGAAGAGAGTTTCCCAAAATACAGAAGCAGAGCCCCCCACCTTCTCGGGGAGATGAATGACTTTGGCACATCCCACCCTTCCTGCCTCCCTCCCTCCTGTTCCACCCATCCATCTACCCGTGAGGTCAGCAAGGGGTCGGCAAGGACCCTGGTAGCTGCTGGCCACTTTCCAGACCTTCAGAATAATTATCAAAGAAGGAAAAGGTGGTCTCACCAATGAGACATCCTATAATTTAGGCTGTCACTGCCTAATTGCACATGCCATACCTCCCTGCAGAGCCCCCAGCCCCCTCCCCTCCCTCCGCAGGCCAGCCCTGCATAATGTACCAGCTCTGAAAGGCTGCTCCTCTCTACCACTGCCTCCTGATGCCTCCTGCTCTCTCTGGCACAATGTACCTGATGACAGTGGGGCTGCCTCTCCCGTCCTCCCGCCTGCTTTCACCTTCCTCCCCCTTCCCTTTCTCTCTTTTTAAAAATTTCATAATCATCATAATTGTCATAATCACCTCCAGAGTTAAGCAAAGGTGCCTGGAACATTTCAATCAATTGAGGCGTGACCTAATAAAAGGGCAAGAAGAGATAAAGAGGCCCTGATGGGGAGAAGGCACAAACATAAACACTCCTGTTCACACATGAGTGCATACGTACATGCATGTGCACACATAAACATGCAGCACACTCGTGCATATGCACACACATGCACACACAATACACATGCAAACACATATACATATACTTACACCGAGTGCATGCACACATGTACACATGCATGTGATATACTTCACATTACATGCATATAAATGCACCCTTACACACATTCACATGTGTGGTACATAATGCATGTGTGCACACATGCACACATGCACTGCACTGTGGCACTAAACAAACACATGTGAACTCAATATATCCACACATATGCACACACATGCATACACACACCCTGAAAAGCCTCAAGTCTGACAATTATGGAGTCAGAGAGACAGGCAATTTTCTCTCCACCCGGCAGAACAATAAGAGGAGACACATTCTATGGGAGGACCCTGTTGATCACCTGAAAGTGCCATGTAATTAGCACTAGCCCACGTGACCAGGGACCAAAGGACAATGATGGCAACCCTGAAATAATCACAACCATGAATGTCAGAGAGGGAAGGGATCCCAGAACACAAAATAAAGAAGAGGGGAAAGGAAGGCTTAGAATAGAGAATGTCAGACTGGGAAAATCCTTAGGACACAGAATATAGAGCTGAAGGAATCTTAGGACTGAGAAAATCAGAGCTGGTAAGATCCTTAGAACACAGGAGGTCAGAGCTGGGAGGGACTGGAGAACATAGAATTCAGAAACTGCCCGGGGCTTAAAACCCAGAATGTCTGAGGTGGAGAGATTTTTTATTCTCATCTAGTCTAGCCCTCTCCTTTTACATCTGGGAAACTAAGCTCCAGAAGCATTGAATGACAAGTGAATTCAGAAGGATAGTGAGTGACTGGGACTGGATTTCTTGAATCCAATGTTCTTTATACTTTGTCTCCTCCAGCATGGAAAAGACAGTATGCTTCTTTTGCATGCATGCAGCTCTTCAAAGCCCTCTCATATCAATGCTCTCTCATGGCAACCCTGTGGTACCTCCATTACACAAACAAGGAGACCGAAGTTGAAGGATGTCAATGTCTTGTCCAGAGATCACAGAGCTAGGTTAGGTTCAGAGCTATATCTAGAAACTTTGCTGGGTCTCCTTGTCCAATGATGTTCCCAAGACAACAAGGTCGAGGTGTCCTGAGCTAAGTCTGAAAGAAGTTTAATCTGCTCTCCAGACTGGTGCTTTTCCCCACCGTGGCCATCATCAAAACCCAAAGAAAACTGCTTCTCTGGAGTCTGAGCATCTCTGGTGAGGGCGGTGGCAGCTGTTCCTATTGGTCAGCTATTCCATGGTATAGGGTCCAATCAGGCAGGTATGTGAGAGCAGAAAGAGAAAGCATTAGATTCATTAAGGCTATGTGCTTACAGCCAATGGAGGCCATGGAACTAAACACAGGCTCTCCCCTCACACTACTTACTGCTGGTCTCTGATGGGCTGGACACTCCAAACACACCTATACAACATAGCCACACAATCCATCAAGAATTAGCCTGATGGTTAAATGGGTAAATTTCTGTCATATGTGAACCCATACCAGAGATGGGAGCAGAGTTCTTAGAACTCCCAAATTCTTAAGCATCTTTGTGGTTTGTCTAAGCCTCAGGGAAAAACAAAAACTGCAAAACACAATGAACAATATGGAGTTAATAGGATCTGGGGGGCTAGAGGTGGGAGTGCAAAGTCAGTCTCTAGGCATAATATATAAGTAGGATTTTGACAGTCAGAGATGGGCTGTGGGTAAACTCCAGAGAGAAGAAAAGGTCAGAGCTAGAAAAGGTTGGAATATATTTAGAGAATAGCCAGTATTCTGGCTTGACTGGAGCAAAGGGCAAAGAAGGCAATAGTACTGGCAGATAAGGTTGGACAGGTATGGTGAAAACAGAGGCAGTGGGCCTTGAATGCTGATCTAAGATCTCTAGATTGGATCCTTTAGGAAACAGAGAACCAATGAAGTCTTTTGAGCAAGAGAGGTATATGGTGACAGCCTTGCCTTACGAAGATTGCTCAGGTACTGATGTGAAGAATGGAATATAAAAGAGAGAGATGTTAGGTAGGGAGAACAATTAGAAGACTACAAATAATGATTCTGGAAGAAGTGAAGAGAGAGTAATGTAGGAGAATGGCCATAAGAGTAGAAAAGATGGGGGAAATATGGTCAACATTTTAGAGGTAGAATTCACAGAGATCAGAGAGAAACCAAAGGAAAAGAGTGGCCCAAGAAGTGGTAAGTAGTGTCCTGAGTCTGAAGGAGTAAAGGAAGGAAAGGCCAGAGAACAATCCAGATGTTTTCCAGGGGTTAGAAAGCAATCTGATCTCACAGATAATCCCTCTTCTCTGTGAAGATGGCCACTAGAAGAAAATCAGCTCCTAAAATCACCATGAATGGGATGTGAACAGAACAGATTCAAGGGGCAAGTTTTTATACTCTATTTGATCACTGAGATTGAGATGGAATTTCAGACCCAAAGTCACACCGTAAATCAGCACCAGAGCTGACACTGAGTCCTGGATAACCCATTTCCCAGTGAAACAAAAACTGAGCTTTCCTTGCCTGATACAAGAAAAAGAAGACACACAACTTGGTCTGTATCCCCAAGAGACCACGAAAAAGGGACAAGGACCCATATGTGCAAAAGTATTGTGCCAGCTCTTTTTGTAGGACAAGGAACTAGAAATTGAGTGACTGCCCATCAGCTGGAGAATGTCTGAATAAGTTCTGGTATATGAATGTTATGGAATATTATTGTTCTATAAGAAATGAGCAGCAGGATGGTTTCAGAAAAGCCTGGAAAAACTTATATGAACTGATGATGATGAAGGGAGTAGAACCAGGAGAATACTATACACAGCAACAAGATTATGTGATGATCAATTGTGATGAACTTGGCTCTTTTCAACAATGAGGTGATTCAAGGCAATTCCAATAGACTTGGGATGAAAAAAAGCCAGTCATATCCAGAGAGAGAACTATGGAACTATAGTTCCTTTTTGTTTATTTTCTTTCTCGTGGGTTTTTTTCCCCTTTTACTCTGATTTTTCTTGTACAACACAACAAATATGGAAATTTTTTTTAAAAAAAAGAAAAGAAACAAAAGACATTGAACTGACTGTCAAGAGGATAAATCTCACATCCTCCCTGGTTCACCTGTTCATGAACCTCATCAAGGAGGCTTGGAGCAGGGGAAGGAACACAGACCTTTAATGATCCTGATTTCTAAGTACCACATCACTATCTAAGGTCTTCCTCTCTCTACAAAGCAGGAGACAAAGAATATGTGTTCTCTCTTACCTACCAAACAAAGCATCAACTCCCCACATTATCATTCAAGGTCCTCTACAGGTTATATCTCCCCAATTTTCCTGTCTTATTGCTGCATCTCCCCTCTCATAATCTATGTTCCAGACAAACTAGAATATTTCTTGTCCTTTAAATACGACCTGTGCTTTTTCCTTCATTCATCCCCTTGCCTACATCTGAATTTCTCTTTCCTAATCTCCAGCAGTCAGAAACCATGTTGTTGTTTTACTTGAAGAGGATCAATGACATCAATGGCCAATCTCCAGCCCAACTGCCACTTCCTCCAAGCAGCCTCCCCTACTTTCTGAAGTCAATAGTAATTTTCTAGGGATAGGATTACAGATAGAGACTGAGTCTGTAATTCATTATTATAGAACAACAATTCTCAAACATTTTGGTCTCAGAACTCCTTTAAATTCTTAAAAATTACTAAGGATCCCAAAGAACTTTTGTTTATATGTGTTTATATATATATATACTCTCATTAGAAATTCAAACTGATTATTTTAAAACTAGTTTTGCATAAATTACTTTTAAAATAACAATAATAAACCCATTACATACATCCTATAAATAATATTTTTATGAAAAATAATTATATTTACCAAAGCAAAAAAAAAAGGTTAGTGAAAAGAGTAGCATTGTTTTACTTTATTTTTTTTCAAATCTCATTGATATCTGATTTATTTTCTTCAAAATTCTTTCTTTTGCAATATGTTATTTTATCTGAAATATATGAAGAAAATCTGACCTCACACAGATCTGTAGTTGGAAAGGGAAAGGGAAAGGGGAGAGAGAGAGAGAGAGAGAGAGAGAGAAGAGAGAGAGAGAGGAGAGAGAGAGAGAGAGAGAGAGAAAGAAAGAGAGAGAGAGAGAGAGAGAGAAAGAGAGAGAAGAGAGAGAGAGAAAGAGAGAAAGAGAGAAAGAGAGAAAGAGAGAGAAGAGAGAAAGAGAGAAAGAGAGAAAGGAGGAAGGGAGGGAGGGAGGGAAGGAGGAAGGGAGGGAGGGAGGGAAGGAAAGAAGGGAGGGAGGGAAGGAAGAAAGGAAGGAAGGGAGGGAAGGAAGGAGGGAAGGAAGGAAAAGAGGGAAGGGAGGGAGGGATGATAGAGATAGAGATAGAGATCAACTCTTTGTTAAAGTCTTAAGGTACTAGAACGATCAGATCATAAATTATGACTGACTGGCTGACTGATTCCTACTCAACTTCATGCCTTCATCTCTCTTTCCAGCCTAGGGGAGCAAGTCACCCTTACTTAGGCTCTAGCCTGACCCCACGTCTTCCCTGTTCATGAGCTTCGTCAATGAGGCATGGAGGCAGGGGGTGGAATACAGCCCTTTAATGTTCCCAATTTCTAAATACCACATCAGTAACTCCAGGCTTCCTCCCTCTACAAAACAAAGGGAGGCATAAAGCACTTGAGAAAGGCAGAATATTGTCCCTAATGGAGATGAGAGAGACGCTACCCCCAGCTCTCGTCTCCCAGACCTGATTTGCTACCCAATTATCCAGGCACACAATCTTCCATGGCTCTGGGAGAGGAAGCCGCCTTAATGGCATCAACAGCTCTTCTCTGCGACAGAAAGTAGCAGAGCTTGCCCTTGACTGGAGGGAGCCCTTCCCTCCTTTTTGTTTCCTGGGTCCCTGCTTTCATTCTCAGCTGGAGTTAGATAGTCCTCCCATTTAAAAAAAAAAAAAAGGAGGGGAAGATGGGACTGGACTGTCCCTAAAATGTAGCACCAGCTCTGGTGGGTTTAGATGGGTGGCAGCTGAGTGGGAGGGAGGCAGCCCCAAAGCTGAAAATCTCAATAACATCGGAGCTATGAGAGTTCATGTCTGGGTGGAAGATTGAGCATTTCTGGATTGCAGAGAAATGCCAGAGGAACAGCTGGCCTTTTTGAAAGCATCTTTTTTTTTTCCTTTTGCAGAAATGAGAATAGGCTCTGCATTCCTGGGGACAAAAAGAGGAAAGTTGCCAGACCAGGAAGCACCTGCTCTGTGCCAGAAACTAAATTAGGAGCTGGGGATACAAAAATGAGAAGGAAATAATCTTAGATCTCAGGGAGCTTACAGTCTAGAGAGAGCAAACAGGATGCACAGAGATCATAAGATCTCAGTCCAAAATAGCCAGTGCTGAATAAGCATCTCCTCTGTGCACAATTCCAGACCATGCTTGCCATTTCTAGAATATAAAGATAAATAATGTATGGTGTCTGCCCTCAAGGAACTTACAGTCTAATGGAGACAACAGAGCTCCTGGCCCAGATAATGCTGCTCTGGAGGTAAGGGACTCAAGCAGACATTATCCCAGAGTTCACTAGTTGTTGATGCCTTTTAAATGACTTTCTGGGACTGGGTTTTTGGAAAACTCTAGGAGAGAATCTCTTGTCTCCATAGCAATGTTGTCTAGGCTTGGAGCCTGGAAACTCAGAGCTACACAGGTAACTATAACACAAAACTGAGCATGTTAAGTATATAGAAGTGCTGAGTGCCAGATGAGGTCCAAAGAGAGAAAAATCATTTTTGCCTGGGGCAGGGGTAAACAGAAAGGGAAAAGGAGGTATGGCAGGAATTTAGGAAGCCTTTACAGAGGAAATGGCATTTGAGTTAAGCATCAAAAGGAACAGTGTGAGAGGAAATTGGTAACAAAGGTACATTGGCAGGAGTATGCAAGATGAAAAGAGGGAATTGTAAATTATCCAATGTGGCCAGGGAGTAGTGGGAGATAAAACAGCTGAGGCAGATTAGAGCCCGAATATGAAAGGTTTATAAGTCAGGTTGAGGAAACAGGGAAACATGAAGGGTTCTTGAGCTGAGAAATGCTGTGATTAGAACTATGTATTAGCGATATAGCATTGGTAGTGTGCTCAGGGTGGATCAGAAGGAAAGAGTCTGGAGATCTGGAGACCAATAAAGAAATTATTGAAATATTTCCATCATCAGGGGCAACTAGAGCACTAGCCCTGAAGTTAGGAGAACCTGAGTTCAAATCTAACATTAAACACTTCCTAGCTGTGTGACCCTAAGTAAGTCATTTAACCTCAATTGCCTCAGCAAAAAGAAAGAAAGAAAGAAAGAGAGAGAGAAGAAAAGAAAAGAAAGAAAAGAAAAGAAAAGAAAAGAAAAGAAAAGAAAAGAAAAGAAAAGAAAAGAAAAGAAAGAAAAGAAAAGAAAAGAAAAGAAAAGAAAAGAAAAGAAAAAAAGAAAAGAAAAGAAAAGAAAAGAAAAGAAAAAAAGAAAAGAAAAGAAAAGAAAAGAAAAGAAAAGAAAGGAAAAGAAAAAGGAAAATATTTCTATCATGGAGTAATATGAACCCCTAAACTCAGATTGTGCCTATAGGAGCTGAGAGGAGGAGACAGAAGCTAGAAGCAATTCAGAGATAGTCAATTGAACTCATAACTGATTAGAAAGACTGGGTGATTAGGAACAATAATGGTATTTTGGACAGAGAAGGGCTGGTGATAGAGTCTTGGACAGAGCATGATTGGCAGGATGATGATATCGCTAACTCAAGTCAACTATTATTGATTAAGTACTTGCTAGGTACCAGCAGTACCTAGGAGCTTTAGGAGCCTGAGGTACAAAAACAAAACAAAACAAAAAATAGTCTCTGACTCCAGGAATATAATCTACAGGGTACAAGCAGAATGCACAGAGATAATAGAATCAGAGATCTAGAGTTGAAAGGGACTCCAAAAGCTATCTACTCCCAGGTTTTCATAATCAATCAATAAAAAACATACATAAGGAAAATACCAAGGATTAGGAAGAAGAGGGAAATAACAATTGAGGATAAGGGAAGACTTCCTATAGGAGGAGGCATTTACCTCATGCCTTTAAAGGGAACGAGAGATTCCAAGAAGCTGATATGAAAAGAGAGAATACTTGAGACATAAGGAACAACCTATACAAAGATGCATGGGCAAGAGATGTAATGTTGTATATGGAAAGCAACAAACAGACTGATTTGATCAGAATGTGGAATATATGAGGGGAAGTAATCTGAATTAATCTAGAAACAAACTGGAGCTAAATTTGAGAAGGGCTTTAAATTCCAGAGAGAGAACTATGTGCTTTATTTTAGAAGCAACAGAAAGCCACTGAAGTTCCCTACTGAGAAATGGGGAATTGACGGGTCAGATCTTTGCAAGGTGAAATGTTCCCAACTTTTCAATCCAGAATCACATAAAGTATCTGGAGTGATATGATGTATAAAGTACATAACCTCAAACAGAGACTTCCTTACAGATTCTGGTAATCAAGAACTCCCTCATCCTGACCAAAAAAAAAAGCAATTTTCCCCAACAGAGAAATTCTCAAAAGTGAACCAAGCTACACGCTTTCAGAAATAGGTCTTTTCTCTGCCAAACTTGCAAATGAAGGTTCTATCCCCCTTTTCAGAACCAGGGCTAACTTACCTGGGAGGGACAGGGTCCAGGATTGGAGAGTTAGGAAAGAAACTAGTGAAGCTATTGGGTAATAGTTTAAGCAGCTGCCCATTCTAGAAGGCTTAGGCAGTTGGCTTAGAGACCTCTTGCTCTGGCTTAGTTTAGCATCAGAAATGTTGAGTTTAAGCAATTCACTGACACATCCCTTCTCTAACATCCCTGACAAGTGCCCATCCAGACAATGGGGGGTACAGTGGCTAGAGCACTGGGTCTGGGAGTCAGAAACCCTTCTTTACTGGTTGTATCATCTTGGGCAAGCCACTTAACCTCTGCTATCTTTGTTTATTCAACTGCAAAATGAGGGTAAAAGCAGCACCCACAGCCCAGGGTTGCTATGAGGATTAAACAAGATAACATTTCTGAAGTGCTTAGCAAACAATGCCAAGTACATAGTAGGTGCTTGTTTCCGATTCTGTCCTCTTGTCTTTGATTACATACATTAATAGAGAACTTACTACCTATTATGGCAGTGTGTTCCTTTTTTTTTTTTTTACACAGTGCTGATTCTCAGCATTCTTTGTATAAAAATAAAATCTGTCTTTCTGTCACTTCCTTCCACTGATCCTATCCTGTACAGTCAAAAAGAATAAGTCTAATTTACCTTCTTCTATGAGACAGACCTTCAAATATTTAGAGACTGATAAACATGTCTCTTCTTTAAATCTTCTCTATCCCAGACTAAACATTCCCAGTTCTTTTCATTCACATGGCACAGTTTCAAGTTCATTTCCCATCTTGGTGACTCTCCTCTGGATGTTTTCCAGTGTGCCAAAGACCTTCCTAAAACACATCAAGAACAACTACTGGTGGAGCCTAAGTAGAGTGAGGAGATAACTCCCTCACTCCAGAGAATTCTATATCTCAAAAGTTCCTTTCTGTAATTTATCTATTGAGGAAGAAAAAGAATAGGAGGAAGAGAAGATTTGCAAAGCTTTTTATTTATATTAATTCATCTGATCTTCATAATTATCCTATGTAGATATTATTATTATTATCCTGTTTTACAAATGGGGAAATTGGGAATTAGACAGGGAATAGACTTCCTCAGAATCCTACAGCTAGTAAGTTTCTGAGTTAGGATTTGAACTCAGTTCTTTCTGCCTCCAAATCCATCATTCTAGCCATCGTGCCTCCTATGAAACCAGCTTGGGAGTGCTAAACATTCTCCCTTTGTAAGGATTCTCCATTGTGCGTCAGTGGAAAAAGCCTTGTACCAGTGAGGGTTTGGAGACTCAGATTCTAGTTCTTATCCTGCAGCCTATGTTGTCCCTTTCCCTTCTCTAGGCCTCAGTGACTCCAATCTGTACAACAAGAGAGGTTGTACAAGAAGGACTCTAAGGTCTCTTGCAGCTCTGACATCCCGGGATTCTATTTAGAGAGGGAGGGGCCATGCCCCTGGGAAAGGGTCCCCAGAGCCCTTCTTGCTGTTCAGGCCCCGCTGATAAGTAGCAGTAAACGGAAACAAAAGATGAAATATAAAAGACGTTGGCGGCCATAAAGAGAAAAAAATAGCTCAGCAGAAAGCGGTGAGCTGTTTATCACTGGGCTCCTTCCTCCTCATGTCTGCAGAAGTGGCTTTTTAAATGCACTCAAATTCATTTGCATCCACACAGCTCTTCTTTTATGGTACCCGGGGTTGCCAAGAAGATCAGAGCTGGTTTTAAAGACATTGATAAACCATTTGTACCCAGGGAATAAAAGTTTTTTGGGGAATGGGAAAAAAAAGTTTTTTTAGAAAATAATCCATTTCGTCTGCAGAGTGATGGGTAAGTGATTCTGCAGATGTATTGGATTCATAAAATGAAGTGAAGAGTTTGGTTTAAATGTGCTTCCTGCAGATGAGATGAGCAGTTCATTCATTTTGCAGCTGAGTGGAGACCTTAAAGTTTCCAGAGAGAGTGACTGGAGAAACTGCAAAGCCTGCCAGCCATCCTGTACGTGAGCAGAGGATAGGGATGAGGGGCTCTGCCTCTTCTGCCCAGCAGGTCTTTCTCAGTAAGAGAGATGGGGGAGGGTCTCAGAACCCCAACTTTATACTCAAGCCCAACCAGACCAGTTTTGTCAGTAACCCCTGCCCTTGGAAACAAAACTGGAGTAGTCTAGATTCCTGCTTACCAATTACCACAGAAGAATAAGCCCCCTCCCCATAAGAATTCTCTGCTCTCCCAGAGTGGTGAGGTAGCACTGGAATCAGGAAATCTCAAGTTCAAATCCAGATTCAGATATTTATGAACTATGTGATCCTGAGTCAGTCATTTCACTTCTGTTTGCCTCAGTTTACTCAACTATTAAATTAGGACAATAATAGTACCTAACTCCTAAGGTTATTGTGAGGATCAAATGAGATAATATTTGCAAAATATACAGTGCAAGGAACATATTAAGTGCTTAATAAATGCTTATTTCCTTCCTGTCTTCTAGAGATATACAGAAAATACTCATTTCCCCCGAGATACTGACTCAAATGAAAACAAACACCAGGGTAAGATAAGGTCAATGAGTGGTTTCTACAGGATCATCAGGTTTTATTCAACCTCCCTCATTCCCTTTATACACAAATATAGCATTCTGCCCTAACTAGAAACTAGAAAAAAGCTAACTAGAAAAACTAGAAAGCGGCTGATCAGAAACACAATCACCAGAGATTGCTGGGGGACTCTACCTCAAATAGATCAAGCTAAAAGACAAACAGCCCCACCATTACGTGTGCTAAATTAAAATGAAAGGGGCCAGGGGCAGCTAGATGGTACATTGAATAGAGCACCAGTCCTGAAGTCAGGAGGACCTGAGTTCAAATCCAGCCTCAGACACTTAACACTTCCTGGCTGTGTGATCCTGGGCAAGTCACTTAACCTCAATTGCCTCAGCAATAAATAAATAAATAAATAAGAGGGCCCACTTTCATGGGTGTGGAGTTTCACTTTCCACCTCAACTGGCATCCAAAGGGTGGTTCTAATGGACGCAGAAGAGAACCTTATAATGGGTTAAGGAATTCAAGTTCAGCATCTGATACACAGCAGAGAAGGAGGAATCATGGGCTCTCTCCCTTGCAGAACTCATCATTAACCATCAAGTCCTGTGGATTCCACCTTCACAGAGTCTCTGATTTACATCCACATTGACCATTTTTTATGATGATTCTTCTTCATCCCCACAGTCACTTTCTTAATCCAGAACTTCTTACCTAGACCATCACAATAGCTATCCACTGATTTCTTCCAGTCTTTCTTCTTCCTATCTATCTGGCACAAGTTGCTAGGTTAATCTTTCTAACATTCAGCTCTAGCTCTCCTACTTAGAAACTTTCAGTGATACTCCATCACTTTCTAGATAAAATACAAACTCCTCAGCCAAGCATTCAGGTCCCTCCACAGGTTGGCTCCAAGCAACCTTGGCAATCTTACTTCCCATATTCTATGGCCTAGCCAAAATGGATCAGTCACTCACCCAAACTTGTCCTGAGCTTTTAGGTCTCCCCATCTGTTCACACTGTTCCCCACAAAAGGAATGCCCCCCTTTTCCCACTGCAACAAATACCTGTTGAAATCTTACCCTCCTGCAAAGTCCCACTCAAATGCTACCTCCAATGTAAAGATTGCTCTGATTATTGTCCCACCTCTAAACTTCAGCGGATGAGAAATACTGGAGAAGACAAAGCCGTGTCTGAGGTGGAGAGTGAAGGTGTGATAAAGACCTGAAATAAGAGTTCAGAGATGGGTGATCAGAGAAGGCTTCCGGAAAGAAGCATTTGATCTGGACTTTGAAAAATGTATGGGCTAATAACATTTTGACAGGCATGGGAGGATGAATCAAGCATAAGAAAAGCAGGAAGACAGAAATGTGCAGAGCATGGTTAGGGAACAGTGAGTCATTGGGTTGGGCTGCAGGGTAGGGTCTAGATAAGGAAATTCTGTTAGAAGGAATCCTTGGAGGCTCCCACCTCAGGACAGGAAAGCTCTGGGGCTAGATGAGGAAATTATTCACACAGTGCCCGACTTCTACAAGGTTCTCTGGGATAGGGGACTGTAAGTCTTCAAGGAGTTCTCTTTTTGACATATCTAGAGAGAACAGCTCCTACCTCTGTGTAGGTTTGAGTTTCTCTAAGCTTATTTTTTAAGACATCCATCAGGTTAAAAAAAAAAAAAAACATCAAGGGGAGTGAGTTTTGATCAGAAGTCCAGATCTCAGGGGGAGGGGGGAAGGAGGAATGTAGAGACAAACCCAGTAAGACGTTTGGCTATTACTTCCATGGAGATACTTAGAAAAATCAGTTTTCTAAACACAAGCATTTAGCTGATACAGTAGAATCATGCAAACCTTTCAGAGATACAAGGGGAAAGATTTGTCCCTAGGTCCCTCCAACACAGGGCACAAGAAAATGAGACACTCAGACTGGGCCTGAGAATGTGTCTCCCCCAGGATTACAGGAGCTGAAATTAAATTGGAAATAAAGTAGGTGCTGATGTCCACGGCCAGGCACGTGGGCTTTAGCACAATTCATCTTGTAGCTGTCAGAAATGCCCGGTAGCCCCACCCTGGTGCATTGGAGCGACAGGCTGAAAAATGGCCCCAGATTCTGCAAATGCAAGTAGCTGTTAGAAAATAAACCAGGGCTCTAGTTTTACTTCTAAAGGTCCCCTCAAGTTGGATCCCTGGAGTTGTGCTGTTCCTAGAGCACATGTACTGCATACTTTATGTCCAAGCATGTATACAAAGTATGGAAGGGGAGGGACCTCGTGTATGTCTATAGGTGTGTATATGGTGCCTGAGTGTATGTATCACGGTGTGTGTCTGCCATGTTTGTATTTGAATATGCTTATTTTTTGAAGTTTTGTTCATACATATGTCATCCTGTAGGGTGACATATACGTGTACCTGTGTACAAATGATTTGTAGGGAAGGAGAGAGTATGTAGTCTATGTATACTTGTGTATGAATGTGAGAAGGGGGAACACATGTGGGTACAAATCCTAAAACATAGAGTTTTAGAGCTGAAATGTTAGAGATATCTAGCCCTCCCTCTCACCCGCACTACTTCCTGCTTCATTTCATAACTGGGTTCCAGAGAGTGCCTAAAGTCACCAAAAGAGTTAGTGACAGAACTGGGAATCTAGATCTCAGGTTCTTCCCATTTCACTGAGAGATGGAACATGTGCATGTGCATAGTTAGATCCCTAATCATAAAATTGTATGATTACAGAATTTGAGAATTGAAAGGTACCATTTTGTCCTCAGGTACTAGATTCCATAATGAAAACTGAGTCAATGAACTGAATCTTCCTTTGTCTGGATTTTCAAAGCATAGTCCTTGAGCATCAGAATCAAAGATATCCCACTGGTCTCTAAAAGGTAAAGGTGGGGCTTCAAAATATTCACCAAGTCAGTAGCATATGTCCTAGTTCTATGGAAGAATGCCAGCAAGAGAAAGAGATGAAGTATGAACAACAAACACTTCCTAAGATATATCTAACAGTTTTCTTAAAGCCCCTTAATGCAATTAATCTGGACCTGGTGACGACCTCATTAGGCTTTTCCTTAGCACAAAATACAAAAGCAAATCAAGATTTGAGTAATTCTGCCTTCTCAATATGATCTATTGTCATCATACCATGCATTCCAAGTAATGGTCTTATCCCTTATTTGATTCTTCTCTTTCCCCCAATACAACTTTTTAAAAATTCCCTTTCATTGTGCCTAGGACTCCTTTTCAGCTTATCTCATTTTGAGCTTTAGCACTTCTGACATTGTGTTTGCAAAAACACCCCACACTTTCTTATTTATCTTTTCAATTTTGCTTTCATCTTCTATACATGTGTTTGTAATCTCTAAGTTGATCACTGAGTTTCATGTTACATCCAAATTGATCTCTTTAGACACTTTCCATTTTTCCTCCTCATGGGATACTTTTGTATCTTCAGAATTTCATTGTTGATTGTTTGGTATTTCTCTCAAGATGAGAATCATACCATGTGAGATTCCACTAAAATAAATGGAGATGTTTAACCAACTAAACTGAAAAGACAACCAGCTTCAAATATTTGAAGAGCTGTCATATGGAATTAGACTTAGTTTGCTTGAACCCAGAAAATAAAACAAAGAGCTACGGGCAGAACTTGTAGTAAAGCTGAATTAGGCTTAATATATGGGGAATGGGGATCTTCTAACACTGAGGAGGATCCAAAAGTGGAATGGTCTGTTTCAAGAAAGAGTGGGTCCCCTTAGAGGTCTTCAAGCAAAGCTTGGATGACCACTTGTTGAGTATGTTGTAAAAGGTGTATATGGTTTCTTGGGTCATTCCAGCTCTAATATTCTATGATTCTAAGATCAATAAGATCATTGGCACTGAAGCCAATACCACCCTTTTTTATGTGAACAACCAAGTAACCTGGAGAAGAGAAAGGAAGAAAGAAAGAGAAGGGAGAGAGAGGGAGGGAGAGAGGGAAGGAAGGAAGGAAGGTAAGAAGGAGGAAGAGAGAAGGAAGGAATGGAACAAAGGAAGGAAGGGAGGAAGAAAGGGAACAAAGGGAGAAAAGGAGAGAGGGAGGAAAGGCAAAATGATAAGGGTTAGGGTTAGCCACTGCATACCCATCTTCCCTTATCATAGTCATTCTAGGACTGCACAATTGTCACAGGATAATCACAGGATTTACAGTATGTAGATTTAGTTGTTGTAGTTCTGACCTGCCATTTATGGAATCTCTACCAAGTTCTGTATCTAGAAGAGAAACAAATATTGCGTTCCCTATCCTCCAAAGAGTTCACTTCCATGAAATAGGCAGTGACATTAACTTACCTGACATTTTCCTCAAGAAGAAAGGAGGGGAAATCAAGTTGGTAAATGGGAAGACATCTGAGCTAATCATTTTCATCAACTCCTCTTGAAGGTTAGCCTTGGGTTTCTCTTTCTATTAAGAAATTCTGAGTCAAACCCCACTGTCTAATTCTTGAGGAACTGAATCTTTCATCTCTCCTTCACTCATATACTTCATCTTCTCCTTAGCTTATATACATTCTTAAAAAAAAAAACTTTTATTCTTTTATTAACATGTATTAAATATGCAAACACAAGTTGGCTTCCCCACTACCTTCTAACTCAGCATATTCCAGATCAGTCTTCCCCATGTACTCCATCAATTAGTATGTGCTCAGGGCATAGACGCATTTTGCAGTCAAGTGACCTGGGTTTCAATAAATACTTGAATGAATAAATGGATAGAGATATATAAATGATAGCGATAGAGGTAGGTAGACAGGCAGACAATGGCTAGCACTGATAAAATACTTTAAGGTTTGTCATATTGTTTACATATGTATTCTCTCATCTGATCCTCACAACAACTCCATAAAGTAGATGCTATTATTATTATTCTCATTTTGCAGATGAGGAAAATAAGACTAAGAGAAGTAAGTGACTTGTCCAGGGTCAACCTGCTAAGTAAATATCTGAGGAACCATTTGGACTCAGATCTTTCTGATCCCAAGTCCAGAACTCTATCCACTGTGCCAATAGCTTCATCCTAGCCCTTGCTATTCCACTCACTTGTAAACTTGAGCACGTAAGTCCTTTCATATCCCTTGGCCTTAATTTGTTCCTCTATGAAAAGGCATTGAGGAAAAAGGTTAAATTACATGATGTCTGTAGACCCTTCCCATTCTAACATTGCATGGTACATCAAACCCTTGCCCTCCAGCACTTCAGAGTCAAAGAACAGTCCGGCTGGAAGACATTAGGAAACATTAAGTCCAATTCCTTCATTTTCCAGAAAAAGAAACTGATACCCAAAGAAGGTAAAGGAGTCTGCCCAACATTACACAGTTATAATCAAGATGATTCCAGAACCTTTCATCTATTTGAAAGCAGATATAATTCAGAATATATTTCAAATGCATTACTGATTTGAATTTCTCAATTTTAACCTTAGGCTAAATGTTCTTGGAAGAACTCTAGACTTATAGTCTAGTCAGAAAATCTGGGTTTGAATGCCCCTGAAAAGGTCACCTGTGTAATCTCAGGCAAATCACTTTCTTCATTTGACAATTTCTTCATCGTTAAAAGAAGTACTAGTTGGCCTCCAAGGTATTTTCCAATTCTATGTTCCAGTTCTATGTTCTAAGAATTCATTCCCAATCCTACTCTATGTTTTAAGGTTACTTTCTGTTCTTATGGTCAGAAATCTAGGACTGGTTCCAAAATCTAAGCTTATAATCTAAGGGGGATGATTAGTGCCTAAACCCCCTATCACCTCCCCTCACCCTGTTTTCTCCCACCAGCACTAAAATCACAAATGTCAAGTTGAGGAAGTAGGTTCCAGTTCCTAGCACCATAATGAGAAATTATTTAATTTTGCTCAGGATCAAAAGATTGCTGGGAGCGGCTGGTGCGAAAAAAAGCCTGTTTTCTCCTTGAGCAGGAGGAAGGATGAATAGGAGGTGCGGTAAGTTCATGAATAAAATCGCTTCTATTTTTGTGTACGTTTGGTATTGGCAGCTGTATAGCCACAAGATTTATGTCAAACACAGCCGGGGAAAGAGATGCCGGTTACTGATGAATCTCAATAAGATATTCTTCTTATGATGCAAGGGGCGGGGAGGAGGGGAAGCTGATGTTTAAATGCCTCATACAGTTCTCCCCAGAAAGGAGGGTACAGCAGCATGGGGTGGTGGAGAGAGCCTTGCCCTCGACAGAGAAGCAGATCTCAGCTTTGCTCAAATTTCAAGTTACTATCCAGGCTCAAAATGTTTGGAGCTAGAAGCGACCCTAGCAGTCATCTCCTTTCACTCCCTCACTTTATAGGCTAAAAAAGGGAAAAGTACTTACCCAGAATCACATATAACCTAAAGATGCTAAGAAGTCATATTCTAAGAGTATAAGTTACAGAGAAAGTACCAATTCTTTGGTTAGGAAATTCCTTATCCTAGCTCTTTATACTGATGAAGGTCCAACCAAAAAAAAAAAAAAAAAAAAAAAAAAACCCTGGGTCATGGAATTTAGAGCTGAAAAATACCTTATCATTGAATCTAATCTCTTTATTTTACAGATCAGGAGACAATCCATTTGCCCAAAGTGCCACAGAAAAGTAGTTACCTTGAAATCAGAAGCCAAAGAATTCTACAGCTACAAGGGACCTTAAAAATCATCAAATTCAATTTTCTAAGATAGAGTATTTCAAATTCTCTCCTAAACAGATTCTGGGCCTAGGTCATCCTGTCCTCTTTTTTCTCACCACAAAATGCCAGTCGGCACTCACTCCCGTCATAGTTATAGCTTGGGGGGAGGGGAAAGTGCTATTATAAATAAGAGAATAGAACTGGGAAAGAGATGGGGCAGTCAGAGGCCCTCAGAGAGCTCATTAGAGAGAAATGTTCTTCAACTTGTACCTTTTGGTCTCTCAGCCCTGCTTCTCTTAAGCATTCAACTACAAGGAAAGGGAAAAAGAGGAGCCAGAGAAATATATTTATTTATATAAGGTAAGCTGGACAGGAGAGAGTTAAGGAACCAAGAGTACACAGGACTGACAATGTTGGGGACAAGTAGTTATTGGAACTAGATGGACAAAGCCTGCTTAGATTTCCTGGGCTGAGATACTACTCTCTGCTGCTAATGCTAAGGTCTGAGCTTTGGATTACACCCCTGTCCGTGGTCCTAAAGGGATAGACATTTCCCCCAAAAGATCAACTGACCCTGAAAGGAGAAGGAAAAAAAATGATTACCCTGGCTTGCTTCCTACATACCAATCAGGCTAGAGGTAAAGCTTTCCTTTTGGTGCAGAGCCCAAAGGGTCCTCCAGAGGATGAAGTAGGGATCCTAGATCCAGGAGGACTAAATTTGGCACCCAGGAAATGATATTGAATTCAACAACATTTGTCAGATGCTTGTGCCAGGAACAAAACTAGGAAGGAAAGGAGAAAAAAAGAAGGAAACAAGAATTTAAGTGTCCACAATGTGCCAGACAATGTTTTAAGCATTTTACAAATATCTCATTTGATCTTCACAACAATCCTTGAAGATAGAGCCTATCATTATCCCCATTTTACAGATGAGAAAACTAAGGCATACAGGGGTAAAGCAACTTGCTCAGGGTTGCACAACTAGTAGGTATGTGAGGCAGGATTTGAAGTGAGGTCTTCCTGATTTCAGACCCAGCATTCTATCCACTGTACCATCTAGGAAAAAAACCCTTGCCTTCACAAAGCTTAGGTTGAAGGCAGTAATATACACAGGCAACTATGAAACAAACTGGAGTTTCTGGGTAGGGTTTCCAGATCTATGACTTCAACATTTGAGGAACTCCTGGCATGGAAATTCCTTCCATCACTGAAGATCAGCAATTCATTGACTTCTAATAGTCTGAACAATTAGGTGATTTATCCACACCACAGCTAGTGTATTCCAGATTTTGTATGTGAGCCCAGGCCTTCCTGATGCCAAAGCCAACTCTCTATCCACATTGTCTCTCATAATGTGTTAAAATGCCAATGGTGTAAATAGAAGAGGCCAGGAAATGATGAGAGATTTGAGGAGAAGAGCTCATTTCTCTCTGTTATAAATAGGGTAAGATATTCATAAAGGAAGGATGCAGTCAGTTAAATGCAAGGAGGGGAGCTCTCCAGGGTACTAGGCTTGCTTTCTTCCTGGGGTAAAACCCTGTTTCTATATGGTCTATATACCTCTGTATAGCTTGTGATTTTTAACTCCCCAATACCAGCTGTCTTATCTGAATATGCCCAGCCCAATATCAATCATTTCTTATGACAGCCACAAGCAGAATCCTCATTCCACCACACCCTTATTTTAATATATGTTTACTAATACATTGCCTAAATCTAGATGGGGACCACCAGCCCAATTCCCCAGTCAGGTTCCTGATAGTTCAGATGATTCAGCTGCAGATGAGGCTTCCCTCAAGGGGATATGGACATTAAAGGGAGTCAGACCCATAATGGGACTGCTTCTCCAAAAACAGATCTGAAATATGCTGGGATAAATCTAGAAGGAAAAGATATTCCAAGCAGAGAGGATGTCCTGGCCCAAAGGCAGAAACAATTTCCATGTGGAGCAGGGAGAATCTATTGAAGGCTACCTAAGAGGCTTTCCTTTAAAAGAACTACTTAGATGAATGCTTTGGAGGTCAAGATTGACAATTTATCAAAAGTTCCTCCAATAAAGGATGCTGGAAAACATAATGGGAAGACTGAAGCTAATTTATCATAATGGAAGAAGATCTCAAAGCGTTTAAAGTCAGATTAATTGAGGAAGGTGATTACTGGGGAGGAGAGGCCATGTTATAAGATCAACAGAAAAATAATATGGATAATAATAATTGTGGAATAAAATTCCTTGAAACAAAGGATCCAAGCTATAGAGAAATCAAAAAAGATCTTGGGTAGAGAATTGCACAATTGTCTGAACTCTGGGAGATAAACATTTTATTGGCTCATCATTGCAATGAGTAGACGTAACTTTAATGCAGCAGGTGGCCCCATCAATAGAACTTGGCATAGCCCTGCAGGGGAGCCATTTACAAAGCCAATAGGACCTTAGCCAGGAGCTTTGGTCTAGGGGAACAATATACAGGCACTCCTGTTCCTCTTGCTCCCTCTTCCCCAAAGTCAATAGCACTCAAAACCCTTTGTTTCCTCCCTCCCCATAAAAAGAATATAACAGGATAAAAATTGCCCCCCAGGTAAGTTGGAAAGTATCCAATCAGATCACTAGTGTCTGAAAATCACTCATTTGCTGACTTGGGCTGCGCTAAACTGCTTCTGGAAGAGAAGTCGGTCAGTCAGTCAATAAGCATTTATTAGCATATTAGCAATTAACACTTGCCTCTACTAACAATCTGATTGCTCTTGGGGTTAGGGGAAAATGAGGGAGCTGAATAAGCCTTAATAAATGCTTGTGAAATTGAATGGAATGGAATAGAATCAAAGTACTGGACCTTCACCTATCATCTCAAAATTTTAACTACAATATTTAAAGAGCTAAGAGAAATGTTGAAGTCAGTAGCCAGGCAGTGGCCCAGCTAGAAGAGAGTAATTTTTCATTGTTTCAAGCATAGACCTGCATGATGAAGATAATTGTGAAGCTTCCAGTTCTTTTTGAATCAAGCTAAAATGGATTCAAAAGTTAGAGTTAGGATTATAAGTGAAGATTGTTAGTGGAAATTTGTTATCTCAAGGACAGTGAATGGAATATGTACCAGGGGCCAAGAGGCTGGGCTAGGCTGTTCCTGTACCTGGTAGGAGAGAGCTAGAATTGAAAGATATTCCATTCTGTAGTCTGGCTTCCTAAAGATAGGCCAGCCTTAGAAGAAAATCTCTAGTAGAGTACCCCCATGCTTTTGCCCTTAGGTTTATTCTATTCAATATTTTTATCAATAACTTGGATGATGAGATGTATAGAACATTTGCAAGTGATATGAAGCTGAGGGTAGGTATAGATAACACATTAAATGACAATCAAGATCCAAAACATATCAGCTACTCAAAATATCAATTGTACTAGAACACTTAGGCAAATTTAAGAGGATTAAATTTACTTGAGGGTAAATGTAAAAATCCTACTTTGAGGTTCAAAATATCAATTATACAAGTAATGGATAGAAAGAGAGCTAAACAATAACTCATGTTTAAAAAAAACCTCCAGTTTTAATAGTCTACAAGATCAATATGAGTCAGCAGTACAACATAATGGCCAATTAAAAACTTATATAATCTTAGACTGCCAAAAAAAAAAAAAAAGAAAATAGTGTAGACAATGAGGAAAGATATTGCTAGTACAGCAGATACTATTATTCTCTGCTCTTGTCAGTTCTGGGCTCCACAGTTTAAGAAAGACATTTACTGATTGAAACATGTTTCAGGGAAAAGGGAGAATAGTCAAAATGATAACAAAATCATGCCATATAAGATTTTGTTGAAACAAGTGTTAATGTCCAACTTGCAGAAGAGAACATGGACAGAGCATGTGGCAACTGCCTTCCCATTGGGGAAGTCTGTCATGTGGAAGAGAGATTAACTACCTTTTGCTTAGCCCCAAAAGAATAAGAGAAATAGGCAAAAGGTGCCAAAAGCAGATTTTGGCAAAGTATGAGAAATACTTGCTCATAGTAAAAGCTGCCCAAAAGTAGAATGAGTTACAGCAGTAGGTAAACAGCTCCCCATTATGGAGGCCTTCTGATGGAAGTCGGATAGGCACTTGTCAATGATGCTACAGAGGAAATAGTTATTGTTACAAATTCAACTAAATAGTCTCTGAATTCCCTGCCAATTCTGAAATCCTATGATTCCAAAGCAACAAAAAAGAATCAAATGTAACTTTAATCAAGCCATTTTTTTCTCTGCACTTGTTTCCTCTTCTATAGAATGAGGGAGTCGGAATATATAGTCTGTAAAAATTCTCCCAGCTTTAACATTCAGTGTTCTCCAGAGCTAAAGGCACTGGATCACAGACAAGTATGACCAAAATAGGGCCTGAGGGGAGAAGGATTCAAGGAGGTCATTTGTTTAGGGTATTTTTTTCCCAATCAGCTGGGGTGGAGTGCTCTTTCAAGATGCTGGATAATGAGTTTCAAACCAGCTGGCCCAACTGGTGCACACTTTGCTACTCTCTCCAGAGTATCCTGATGATGGGCGGAAGGCATCCATCTGCTGATCCCTTCATAGTGATCCCCTCCCAACAAATACACTCCCCCTCTTAATAACAACTCTGGCCATATGGTACACCGGGCACAGGGACTCCCGGTTCAGGGGTTCCAGGTGCAGATGTGGCAGATGACAAGAGGTGGCAAAAAAATTTGTCTCTCACAACCAACAGAGCCATGTAATCTATGTAGTGTCCCATGAATATTTAAACAGAGGATGGAAGCAGACTTAGCCTCCCCCACCCCCTAAGTCTTGAGATCCTGGGAAAATGTATGTACCTCAAGGAAGCTCAGAAGAAATGAATTTCGTGTTAATTCCAAACTAAAACTCCGACTTGGTATGAAATAATGTCACATTGTTCTCAAGGGTCATCAGGAAGCTTACAGCATCACTAGATATGTAGCACCTGACTGTTCTATGGAAATCAAAAAAAAAAAAAGAGGGAAATATAGGCTCTTGTCCTCAGGGAGCTGCCCATAAGAGAAGGGAGATATAGCCCCAAACAAGGAGGCCTAGATGAAATTATGATAAACATTAATATCTGTGCATTGTTTTGTTGCCGTCACTCGAGACTATGGTACTATCCCTTATGTCTACAATCTCAAAAAGGTACCTGTCTCCCCCACTTCCCATTTTCTTTACCACAAAATATTCCCAGGATAGTTTTCTTGAAAAGAGCAAAAGTTACTTGCCTAAAGATATGAAAAGTGGAAAAACTCCATTCAGGGCAATAATTAAAGCTACAAAAAATAGAATCATAGTCTAACATTCCCCAGCTTAGAAAATGGATTTCACTAAGATTCTTAGGCTGGATACATCTATTCAGCCTATTTTGTCTAAGCCTGTTCAAAGAAACTTCCCTAACCCTGGGGAAAAAAATCACACCCTTTCTGAGGCTCAATGTTTTCATGTGTCAAATAAAAAAATTGGAGAAAAGTGACTAAATTTTTCATGCTCTTTGACCCAGTGATAGTAACAGACCTATAACCTTAATGAAGGCAATGACAATAAGTTCCCATGTATAACAAAATATTAATGAGAATACTTTCTGTAGTAGCAAAAGACTTGAAAACAAGTTCCCAGAAGTTGGGAAATGACTGAAAAAAATTATGGAATATTATTGTTGTTGCTGTTCATTTTTCAATTGCGTCCAATTCTTCATGATCCCACTTGGGATTTTCTTGGCAAGAATACTATAGTGATTTGTCATTTGCTTCTCTAATTCGTTTTATAGATGAGAAAAATAAGACAAATAGGATTTAGTGACTTGTTCAAGATCACAAAGATAGTAAGTTCTGAAACCAGATTTGAACTCAGGAAGAGAAGTCCTTCAGGCCTGGCATTCTATCCACTGTGCCACCTTGCAACCCAATATTAATGTAGCAAAATATTATTTTACTATAAGAATAATATTTATGAAGAATTCAGAGAAACTGGGGAAGACTTCTATGAACTGATACAAAGCAAGATAATCAGAGCTAAAAGAAGATACACCATGATCACTATAACATAAAGAAAAATGTATAAATTTATACACATATAAAACATGTATAAATATTAAATCTTACATCAATATAAAAACTAATATTTATTCCAGAGGACTCCTTCCTTTCAGTAGAGAGGTGGAGGATAATAAATACTGTTAATAATAACAAAACTTCAATAAAACATTGAATATAAAATGAGGAGGTTTGAACTAGATCTTGGCAATCTCTTCTATTTCTAAAGCCATTGAGAACTATAGTTCTGTAACATAATTCCAAGCTCCTATTTAAGTTAGATGAATTCCAAAATCAGATCCAGAATAGACTCAGAAATTATCTAATTCAAGCTATATCTGCACAGAAATCCCTTCTACCACATCGTTGGCCAGAGGTTTTCATTTGATCCTCCCAACAAAGTACTTCTTTATAGGTACTATTACTCATCTTACAGTTGAGGAAATTAAGGCAGAGGGTAGTTAAGTGATTTGGCCAACGGCACCCAACTAAGAAGTATCTGAAAATAGATTTGAAATCAGGTCTTCCTGATCTCAGGCCCAGCACACCGTTTCATCTAACTATATCCACTGAGACATATGACATACAAGAATAAAGAGATGATTATTCTTCCAGCCTCTGTTCTGCTCAGACATCACACAGAGTACTATGTTCAATACTGGGGATCAAGAAGGACAATGATAAAGAGAATGTCTGAAAAAAAAAGAGAGAGAGAGAGAATGTCTGGAGGAGATCAGCCAGAAGGGTGAAGACAATTAAGTTCATACACTTTGGGGATTCACTAAAAAAAAAAAACTGAAGATACTCCTGGTAATATAGAGAATCTCAAAATCAGTATGATCTTGGGCTGCAGAATGAGTCCTCAGCTCAGGTTACATCTGGACCCAGTATTTTGGGAAAGACTAACAAGGACCAACCAGCAGAAGTGAGCAGGACAGTGAGGGGCCTGAAGGACTGACCTGAAGAAGAGAAAACTCAAAGGAGAACATAATAGCCATCTTAAGTAGTTGAAGGGATGATTAGACTTTCTCTGCTACCAAGCAGAGACAAAAACTAACCACTTAGTTTTATTATTAATATATAAATATTATAATATTATATATAATGTACATTATATAATATAATAATAATAATATATTATAAAGAGGAAAAGTTAAGATTCAAGAAAGAAAAGCTTCCTAACAATGAGAATCATCTTAAAGTAGATTGAACAGCTTCTGGGTCCCCCTTACTTGAAGTTTCATGTAAAGACTGGATGAGTATTTTTTCAGGGGATAGGACTAAGTGACCTCTCACTTATCCAACTCTGAACATATGAGTCTGAGGTTTCAGAAGGCCTACAGCTGTTGTACTGTGTAGTGAAACCTGTTGAAAGCTGATATGCCATGGGAAAGTGAAGGACCTTTCACTCCTGACCCCCTCTCCGCCCAATGAAACTTCTTCCCCCATCTCAGACTAAGTTATGGATGTTCCTGCCTTCCTTCATGCTGATTTCCTGAGCTGTTATTCTTGAACCATCTAGCTAGACATGACAAATAATGAAAGCCTTCACTGCTTAGCCTGTGCCTTATTGACAGTTCAACAAGTCAATACAATGGAAGATGGGTAGAGATTATTAATATAAAATTTGTCCCTAAGTGTCAGTGAGTTTTAAGGTAAGTATCTTATCCATTTATTCTACCTGGTTAGTCAAAATCATATCTTGGATATTCCTTCACATGGGACTAGGTAGCTCAGCATTGACCTTTCATTGCTCTGCTAGATAGATCAAGGCTTGAAGGAAAACCAAGTACTGGCTCTTCAGCTTATTAACCATGAACCTGAATAACTCATTGTATCTCCATTGGCCTATAAAATTGTTGAACAAAAATTTGTCCAACCACAAGATGACCACTGAGTTCAACTCTAAAACTATAAGCATTTACCATATACCTAGATAAGGTCAAAACTGGTTCATGATTTAGACATAAAAAATGATATTATAAGCAAATTAGAAGAACATAGGCTAGTTTACCTCTCAGATCTGTGGAGAAGGAAGGATTTTGTGACCAAAGAAGAACTGGAACTCATTATTGAACAGCAAATAGATAATTCTGATTATATTAAGCTAATAAGTTTTTGTACAAACAAAACTAATGCTGATAAGATTAGAAGGGAAGCAATAAATTGGGAAAACATTTTTATATTTAAAAATTCTGATAAAGGCCTCATTTTTTTTTGCTGAGGCAATTGAGGTTAAATGACTTACCCCAGGGTCACACAGCTAGGAAGTGTTAAGTGTCTGAGACCACATTTGAACTCAGGTCCTCCTAATTTCAGGGCTGGTGCTCTATCTACTGCACTACCTAGCTGCCCCTCATTTCTAAGATATATAGAGAATTAACTCAAATTTATAAGAATTCAAGTCATAAATGGTCAAAGTATATGAACAGACAATTTTCAGATCAAAAAATTAAAACCATTTCTAGTCATATGAAAAAGGGGCTCTAAATCACTATTGATCAGAGAAATGCAAATTAAGATAACTCTGAGATACCACTACACATCTCTCAGATTGGCTAAGATGACAGGAAAAGATAATGATGAATGTTGGAGGGGATGTGGGAAAACTGGGACACTGATACAACGTTAATGGAATTATGAATACATCTGCCATTCTGGAGAGCAATGTAGAACTATGCTCAAAAAGTTATCAAACTGTGCATACCCTTTGATCCAGCAGTGTTTCTATTGGGCTTATATCCCAAAGAGATAAAAAAAAGGAGGGAAAAGGACCCACAATTGCAGAAATGTTTGTGGCAGACCTCTTTGTAGTGGCAAGAAACTGGAAACTAAGTGGATGCCCATCAGTTGGGGGATGGCTGAATAAGTTGTGGTTTATGAATGCTGTGGAATATTATTGCTCTGTAAGAAACGACCAGCAGGATGATTTCAGAGAGGCTTGAAGAGACTTACATGAACTGATGCTGAGTGAGATGATCAGAACCAGGAGATCATTGTACATAGCAGCAAGAATTTCATACAATGATCAATTCTGATGGATGTGACTCTTTCTGACAATGAGATATTTGAGGCCAGTTTCAATGATCTTGTGATGAAGAGAGCCATCTACATCCAGAGAGAGAACTGTGGGAACTGAGTGTGGTTCACAACATAGCATTTTCACTCTTTTTTTTTGTTGTTGTTGTCCATTTGTATTTTGTTTTCTTATTCATTTTCTTTCTTTTTTGATCTGATCTTTCTTGTGCAGCAAGATAATTGTACAAATGTTTACATATATTGGATTTAACATATATTTTAACATGCATAACATAGATTGGATTACTTGCCATCTAGGGGAGGGGATGGGAAGAAGGAGGGAAAAATTTGGAACACAAGGCTATGCAAGGATCAATGTTAAAAAATTTTCTGTGCATTTGTTTTGAAAATAAAAAACTTTAATAAAAAAATACAAACCTCTCTTCTTTCCACCTCCCTGAACCTGCCCCTTGCCCAACTTTCATATTTCTGTTGATGAGGTCACCATCTTTTTAACCACTCAGGCTCAAAATTTCAGAGATGACCTTTTCCTTCATTCTCTGCCTAGTAACAATAGATGTCATTTATACAGCACATTAAAGTTTATAACACACTTTATATCCACTATTCCATCTGAGCCTCATAGCAACCCTATAAAATAGGAACTATGATGATTTTGTTATTGTTTAATCATATTTTTCAGTTGTGTCTGAATCTTTGTGACCCTGCTTGGAGTTTTCTTGATAAAAATACTGGAATGATTTGCCATTTCCTTCTCCATCTCATTCTACATATGAGGAAACTGAGGCAAACAGGGTTAAGTGACTTGTTAGAGGTCACTCAGTTAGTGTCTAAGGCTGAATTTGAATTCAGGTCTTCCTGTTTCCAGGCCCAGCACACTCTATCCACTGTCCCACCTAGCTGCCATTATGAGGATTTTTAACCCTTTTTACAGATGACAAAACTGAGACTCCAAGAGATTAAGTGACTTTTCTGTGATCAAAAAGCTAGAAAGTACCAAAGGAAGAATCCATTCTAATCCCAGAGTTGAAAGCCCTATCTCCAGCACTCTATTCACTATACTGTACTATGCCATTCCTCTGGATCAAATCAGTTGCCAAGCTGCAACCCCACTTCCTCCTTTATCTCTAAGGATCACTCCCTCTATCACTCCCCTAGCTTTGGTCTTTATCACCTCTCACTTGGATGTTATAATAACTTTAACCAATCTTCTTGCCTTCCCTCACCCCATTCTGAACCATCTTTCACATAGCTGTCAAATTAATCTCCCCAAGGCATGGTTCTGATCATGTCACTCAAGAACCTTGAGGGGTTCCCGGGTATCTGTTAAATAAAATATCAATTCCTGATGCTAAGTCTCCACAACTTAGCTTCAGTCTCTCTATCCGGCCTTATTTCTCACTACCCCCCTCCTTCACACACATCATGTATCATCCAAATTGAATTACTTACTGTTCACAAATCTCATCCTGCCCATTTCCTCCTCATCTCCACCTCTTAAAACTTATTTCTTCCTTAAAGGACTAGCGAAGGAGCCATTTCTTCCTTGCTTGATCCTCCATGACACCCCCAAACTAGAAGGGATCTCTCTCGGCTGCAGCATGTTT
Source organism: Antechinus flavipes (assembly GCF_016432865.1). NCBI lineage: Eukaryota > Metazoa > Chordata > Mammalia > Dasyuromorphia > Dasyuridae > Antechinus > Antechinus flavipes. The sequence goes on from NC_067400.1 coordinate 563,372,417, forward strand.
TGCAGATGCTGGACAAAAAGGGAGGTGAAAACAGTGGGTCAAAGGAGGTGGCTCAATCAAGTACCAAGAGCAAGTAATAACTTAAGGAGAGCCCAAGGGGCTGCACTGGCACTCCCTGTCTCTTAGGAGAACCAAAGACCGTGTGGTGCAATGGGAAGGGAAGGGTCCTAGCTTTAAAGCTAGAGGATCTGTATTCAAATCCCAGCCCTGCCATATGTAACTTTGGACAAATAACTTTACACTTGTGGGCTTCAGTTTCCTTATTTGTAAAATGAGACAGTTAAACTCTGTGGTTCCTTGCAGCTCTCTGATCCTACAATCGTAAGAGACACACAGCACATGGAGAAGACACTTTATGAAGGATTTCTAGAAAGACTTGGGAAAGGAACGAGCATTTATCTAGTGTCTACTCTGTTCTAAACACTGTGCTAAGTGCTTCATGAATATCTCATTTGATTCTCACAACAACTCTGCAAGGTAGGTGCTCTTATGATCCCCATTTTACAGCTGAGAAAACTGAGTCAGAAAGTAAGAGTAATACAGCCAGTAAGTGTTTGAGGTCACATTTGAACTCAGGACTTCCTGACCAGATCCACTGTGCCATCTAACTGCATTAGAATACTTAAAAGGCACAGATAGATTGCAACCTACACTGGCAGAAGGAGCCTGTAATTTCATAAATAGCAAAGCCAGCACTTTGCCTGGACTTCTCCTTTATCATCATTACATTTTACATTATCCCATATTTATTTGTGTGCATGGCCTTCACCCCTTTCAGACTGCAAACTCCAGGAGGGCAGGGCCTGGATTGAGCGGATCTTTGTGACCCTAGTTGAGAGCACAGAGCTTCATGCATCGTCACACTTAATAAATAAATGTCTGCTGAGTTGAATTGAAAATGTCCTTTCTTGCCTGGCTGTTTCTGTGCGCTCCAGGAGGCTGGAAGGACTGATCTTGCTAATTAGGAAAACGCATTAAGAGCATGACTTACAGATGGTTCTGGAGACTACACGTCTCATTTGCATTGAGCTGTTATCTTATTGATTGTGTTAAATTAGGAGATCGTCCCAGTGTCTGAGACACTCCACCATAACTATGAAATCAGTTATTATCGAAAGGCAGCATGGGCCCCAATCACTCTGAATCACCCTTCTAAGGCTGCCAGCCGACCCCTGATAGCTATAGCAGAGTTTCTGCTAAAACCACGGGCATCAGCAGAAACTGCCTGGCGACTTTCATTGGTCCTGGGGCTGGCGAACTCGCCCTGTGTATGAATGTTCACTTGAGTACTCGCTCCCATATGTGGGCAGCAGCTCTCTCCTCTGGGCAGTCCAGGGACAAATCTTTCTGAGTGGCAGTGGGCAAATTATTCTCTCTTAGCCTCAATCCTGTCACCTAGAAAATGAGAGAGATAGACGAGACGGTCCTTTCCAGCTTGAAAATACCATGGATCACCAGCAGGACAGAGACCCAGGCTCCTAGCTCTGCCCCAGCCCTAGCTCTTCTTTGTGGAAAAGTGCAGTGGGATGCAGTTGGAAGAATACTGACTTAAAATTGGGGTTCAAATTCTGCCCCTGAAACTCAACACCTGTGTGACATGGAACAAGACACTTCCTTGGCCTCAGTTTCCTTACCTGTAAGATGAGAATATTAACCTAGATACTTTCTGGGGTCATATATTTTTGATAAGGGCAGTTAAGTCCTTTATGATAAGGCACAGTGAACAAAATCAGGAAGACCTCAATTCAGATCTCACCCTATTAACTGTATGATGCTGGTCAAATCAGTTCACATCTATTAGCTTCAGTTTTCTCAATTGTAAAATGGGGATACTAATAGCACCTCCCTGCCAGAGTTGTGGTAAATCAAATGAGGCAGCACAGTGCCTGGCACAGAGTAAGCACTCTATAAATTAGAATTATTATTTTATTTTCCAGCACTTAGCATAGTGGCTGGTACCTAGGAAGCATCACAGAGGTTTATTATTTACTATAATAGAGAGAGTTAAAAGAGACTTTATAAAATCACCTACTGAAGTCAGATTTGAACTCCTTATTTTGTAATAAAAGAAATTATCGAAGAGAGAAGTGACTTATCTGAGGCATACAGCTAATAAAGTTCCTCTCACTCAAAATCCAAAATTCTTATTATTATATTGCACCAACCAGGTCAGATCCTCTTTCCTTTCCCCATCCATTCAGGAATATAGGGGTCGGAAAACAGAGTATTATTTTACATAGAACAAAAACAAATGAGGGAGGAGATGGAAGCAAAGAAGAGTTTTAGACCCGGACGCATTCAGGCCAGGAGAGACAGTAGCCCATCCCCTAGATTTCCTGAATGTTCCCCTACAGGTATAAGATTAAAGGTAGCCCCCAGGACTAAGATACCAGGGGATTCTGGGAATAATGGTCCAGTGCTGGGTGAGAGAATAAGCTCACATTTCCCATGAGAGAAGGCATAAAGTATAAGATGCACAAATAGTGGTCTCCAGACCAACACAGAGAAGAAGCACATATCCTCTGTGAATGTTGGCAGCCTAAGGAACATCTATGGTTGTCCCAACCTTGTTATAGCCCTGATAAGGATGAGGATTCAGAGGTCACCATAGCTATCATATCTTGGTACAGGTATATAAGTAAATTGTCTTCCTCGTGGCTCTAGTTTCTCTATAAATATAAGAAGAAGAAAAATGCAAGGGAGAGAACAACAGTCAAAGGAGGAAGGAAGAAAAAGATGGAGAGAAAGCGAGAGGGAGGGTGGACAGGGAGGAATCATAGTTCTCCTTTAGTATGATTACAAGGGTGAGCTGTGATGAATGGCTGTAACCTGGGAAGAAATACAGCAGAGACCTCTAGGCAACTGGTCACCAGCAGAAGGAAGCAGCAAATTCATCATTCAGTTGTCAGAAGGTGACCTCTAGCTGCCTTTCAGGCTGGTTTGTACTCCCAACTCACATGGGACTGGGCACTGCCAGCAGTGAGCATCATCAATGACAGGACCACCTGGGCCAGTCTTTCTACCACCTACAGACAGAAGGAAAGTGATTAACTTAGTGCTGTGGACCATGGTCTTCACATCCCCTAAGAGGATGGCAGAGCCCTTGAGAGGTCCCGGAAAACTGCAATGTATGTGTATCTCCCATCTCCTTTCTCCTTCCTCCAGAAAAAGCTTAAGTCCTGTGCTTTTAATACCAGGAACCCCAGTCTGGTATGACTGGCTATTCTGACAGATACTGCTGTAAAGGTGCTTCCCTTCACTAGGTTTAAGCAATGTTTCTGCTGCAAAAAAAAATATGAGAATGAAAAGGTATAGGGAAAATGATTGACTGCATTGGTGTAGGGAATAAAAAAAAAATTTATATACTTCTGTAGAAAGTACTTTATATACATCAACTCAGTAAATCTTCATTAACAATCCTGTGAAGTAGACAATGTAAATACCATGACGCCCATTTGACAGATGAGGAAACTGAGGCTTCCAGAGAAGAAGCAACTTGAAGAGGGAAGATCAGAATAATTTTTGTGGCACCTATCTCACAAGGTTATTTCAAGTGAAGCTCTTAAGAATTTTAGTTTCACATTCAACAAATCCTAGTGTTTCTTTAAAGCTACAAAACTTTACATTGCACCATTTAAGCAAGTTAAACTCTGAATCCAAAATGACAGAAGATAATGGAGTTCAGGAAGGTAGGTTCTGGGTAAGGGATGTCATAGATCTACAGGGGACCTCAGAAACTATCTAGATCAGGGGTCCTCAAACTATGGCCCGAGGGCCAGATGCGGCAGCTGAGAATGTTTATCCCCCTCACCCAGGGTTATGAAGTTGCTTTATTTAAAGCCCACAAAACAAAGTTTTTGTTTTTACTATAGTCCAGCCCTCCAACAGTCTGAGGAACAGTGAACTGGCCCCCTATTTAAAAAAATTGAGGACCCCTGCTCTAGATTAACATTCTCATTTTACAGGTAAGGAAACTGAGGCACAAGGGAATGACTTGTCCCATGTCCCACAGGTGTTGAGTTTCAGGAATAGAATTTTAACCCCAATCATCTTATTCTCAAGTCAGTATTCTTTCAACCGCATCCCACTGCACTCTTCAACAAAGAAGATGTAGAAAGGCAGGTGGAGCTGTTCAGTTGATTTAGAAAAGTGTCACTTAAGCATGGTGCTCCCAGCACGTCAGTCATAAAGGTTAAGAATTGGAATGTGCTGGTTTCAGGAAGCATCTAGTCCCCTCTGAACTTGAAGAGAGCCTCCTTCTACAACATTCCTAACTCGTGGCCATCCAACCTTAATTGAAGATCTCTAAAGTAGAGGAAAGGCAGGGTGGGATGAGTAAATCAATAAGATGCCCTCTCTTCCCTCTTTCCCTCTCCCCACTTCCTGGTCTGAAGTAAATGATTAAGATCTAAATACATGTTGGGAAAACATTTTGATTGAATCAAATCAAAGGAATTCTATCTTCCTTGATCAGTTTAGATGTTTCTGATTAGTCATTGGAAGAACTGTTGTTGATGTTGATGAAATGTTTGGATTGGCTGAGGAAACTTGGCCATGCCCTATAGATTTAGGGGAAAAAAATCTTTACATCAAATATCAGACTATTTCAAAACTGAAGTTGGGTTCATCAGGGATGGGTGGGAGCACAATTTTCCATGAAAACGGATGAATAGACAGGGGCTGCTAGATGGTTCAGTGGTTAGAATGCTAGACCTGATGTTAGGAAGACCTGAATTCAAATCCGAGATCAGATGCTTACCAGCTGATGATGTTGGGCACCCACTTAACCTGTTTTTAATCCACTGGAGAAGGAAGTGGCAAACTATCCCAGTATCTTTGCCAAGGAAACCCCATGGACAATATTGGCATGCTATGGTATGCACACAGTCAGAAAGAGTCAAAGATGAATGTACAACAATAAAAGAAGGATTTGGAAGGAAGGGAGAATCCTTTGGCTTTGGCTTCAATAAACAATACAGCAGAACTAGATTCAATGTGGGAAGGCAGATTCAGGGCTCCACAAGGAGCCCAACAAAGAAACTACACTTTGCCTAAGGGGAACTTCTTGAGTACCTGAGAAAATGACTTTTATCAACAAGGCACTGTAAGATAATTCAACGCTACATGTGCTGTCCAAACTCAAACACACTTTCATGGGGACTCTGTATGTACTTATGGGAAAGTGTGTCACAGAAATAGGAGACAAGTTAGGTCCAGAGGTTAGGTTAGTTGTCCCACCTATGTTTATTGTACCATCTTTATGAATATCTCTTCCTAAAAGCTACTTAAGGCTAACTGTCTAAATTGATTTTTTGACTGATCATTTTGGGAGCACCACACTGGTAGAGACCTTTAAAATATCACAAACATTGATACAGAATCTAATCTGTACCAGACATTATATTTATATACTTTACAAATATTATCTTATTTGATCTCACAAACAATCCTGCAAGATGGGTGCAATTATTATCTCCATTTTTTTTGAGGCAAATAGATGTTTAAATAACTTCTCTAGCTAGTAAGAATCTAAAGCCTTATGTGAACTCGGGTCTTCCTACCTCCAGGACTATTTCTCTATCCACTGCACTACTTAGCTATTTCTATTATAAGTACACATAAGCATTATAACACCAAGAAAACACCCTCTCATTCTCAATGTTACCTCTTGAATTCTGAGAAAATATTGTAGCCCCATCCTGGAAATCTTATGAGACACCTTCCCCCAAAACTGTGAGAACAAGTCAGAAAGTTTGCTTTAAAAATATGTTCAGTCTCTGAATCCAGAAAGACAGTTTTCCTTATTTTTTTTGTTTTGGTTTTGGTTTTGGTTGTTGTTCTGCTCTGTGATATCATCAAACTGGGGGGGTGATCATTGTGGAAATTCCCTCCATTGATGAAGATCAACTCCTCCATAATTTGTAGTCATAGAATATCCTGGTAGGCTAAGAATTTAGGTTACTTGTCCATGATCACAGAGCTAGTTTGTGTCACAGGAAGAACTTGAAAACAAGTCTCCCTAACTACAAATCTATTTCCCTATTCAACAGTCAGACATAATGCCAAAGCCCTCCCAAGTGCAATGGAGCCACCTTAAAAAAAGTACCATATACTCATATACCAATACATATAACATAGACAGGGAATGAAAACTAGGAGGTTCCTCCCCCTCCCCCAAAATTAAGAGATTTCAGATTTTAAAGAAACAGAAACAAGTACCTGTTTTTGGCTATTGGAGGAAACTAATAGACTCCAAGGGAAAATTTCATCTATTATTGAGATCACGTGGCTGTTAATGAAATTGGGCCCAGAGTTGAATTTAGTATGGTAACAGTATAACTTGCAAATAAAAAAAAAAGCCAATAAAATCTTAAGGTACATTAATAATAACTTCTTATTTTGCATAAACAAAATTAATGAAGCTAAGATAAGAAAAAAATCTTTATAACAAATATCTCTAAAAATGGTCTGTTACCCTAAATATGTAGGGGATTAACAAATATGAGACCAGGAATCATTACCCAATGGATAAATGGTAGGAATATGTGTACAACAATTCTTAGAACTTTAGATCATTAACAATCACTAATAGTAAGAGAAACATGCATCAAAACAACAATGAAGTTTCATCACACATAGAGCAAATTAGTAAAAATAGAAATTTTGGAGGGACTGATTAGGACAGATACACACATATACTGGTGATAGGGCTGTGAACTGGGCTAATCGTTCCGGAAAGCAATCTATAATTATGCCAAAGAATAACTAAAATGTCCATACCCATTGATGCAGAGATCCAATTATTAGGCAAATACCTTAGTGAAGAAAAAGAAAGACAGAGACAGAGAAAGATAGACAGAGAGAAACAGAGACAAAGACAGAGAGAGACAGAGAGACACAGAGACAGAAAAAGACAAAGTTGGGGGAGAGAGGGAGAAAGAGGGAGAGAAGGGGAGGGGAGAAGGGAGTGAAGGAGGGAGGGAGGGAGAGAGGGAGGAAGGAAGGAGGGAAGAGAAGGAGGGAAGGAGGGAGGAAAGAAAAGGGAGAGAGGGAAGGAGGGAAAAAGGGAGGGAGGGAGGGAAGAGGGAAAGAAGGAAAGAAGGGAGAGAGGGAGGGAGGGAGGAAGGAAGGAAGGAAGAAAGGAATGAAGGAAGGAAGGAAGGAAGGAAAGGTTCCATATTCACCAAAATGTTCAGTACATATTATGGAAGCAGTACATATTGTGATAGCAAAGGACTAGATATAAAGTAGGTTCCATCTATGAATTTAAGCTCTCTGAGGGCAGTGATTATTATATTTTTGACTCTATTCTCAGCACCTCACATAGAGCTTAGCAAGTGTTTAATAAATGCTTGTTAAATGATTAATTGACTTGGTGAGATGACTAAACATATTGTGACATAAATGTAATGAAATATTATTGAACCGATGAATATGAAAAATTCACAGAAGCATGAAAAGACTTATGGGAACTTAGCCAGAATAAACTAAATAGAACCAGAAAAATAATGTATATAAGGGCTACAATAATGTAAATGGAGAGACCAAAATTTTTTTAAATAAAACTAAATATTGTGCAATTATAATGACCAAATATGACTTTAAGAGAAGAGATGAGAAGATGCCCTAGGTGTAGCTCAATATTGATATCTCTGATCTGTGCCACATTTACTGATTGGGTCTCCAGATTCAAGGTATTCTGTGTGTCTGAGCTGCTTTGACTATAATTCACAAGACTCCACTGGTGTACCTACCAATAGTCAGTCAGTACATAAAATGATCTCAAAGCAAAGACATTTACAGAGTTGGCACCTTGAGAACAAAAGTAAAATAACATTTCCACCTAAGGTCTTCGGGGACACTCCCCCACACCTATACAAAATGCTAATGAGAATAGTAGATGCGCAAACAGAAGGCACCAGTGAAAAGGCACACTCTTAGGAAACACATATGGTTAAGACAACTGAAACCTCTGGCACCTAAAGACCCCCATATCCTTTCCTTTCTCATGGCATTCCTTGAGTTTTCCTTGGGTGCAGCATCTCTGCTAGGCAGGTAGGTCTCTGAGCATGCTCCATTCTGAACACAACACGTGCGCTGACTGTCTTCTCAACTCCCAGAGCTCACTCTCCTAAGAGCTGTCTCTTGCACCAACTACCCACTAGAGAGTGTGTCTTGTTTTTTTGCTTTCTAAAAGGCCACAGGGATGTGGCTCATTCTTCAGACAATCAATAGCTAGCTACTGTTTAATTCCATCAAGCTTGAGTGGAGAGTTTCACACCTCATAAAAGGGAAACAAGACACATATTTTGTCAAATATTTCATTGTATCTGTTGCCTTTCCCTTGCCCCTTCTGTAATTTCATCAACTGGAGGCAGAAAGGAGGAAAAATAAATTGATCAAGGGCTTATTGACCAATAAACTATCAATGACCTATTTCATATTGGTTGTTTATGATTAACTACTTTTTAAATTTTCTTTTTAACTCCCTGCTACCAGCAATGACTAATAATTGCTGAATAAAGTGAATAAAGGAAAGGATATATTCAGAAATAAAGAGATATAGAAATATAAGATATCAATAAAAAATAAGAAAAAACTAATAATATACATTTTTAGCACTCTAAGATTTCCTAAATACTTTACATTCATTATCTTATTTGATCTTCAAAATTACCCTGTAAGGGAAATAGTGGATTATTATCTTCATTTTACATGAAGGGAAACAAAGGCCCAGAGATGATAAACAACAGATGGAACACAGTCAGCAAGTTCAAGAAGAGGAGATCTTTGCTTTCTCCATGTTCAATTTTCTTTCCTTTGTTCAATATTGACTTGCTATATAGAATCCAAAATGAGAAAAGTGATTAGTTCTCTTTTATTCCATCTGTCTCAAGCCACCTGTCTGGAGCACTGTATCCATGTTCAACTCTGCATCCATGTTCCATGGACATGTTCAAGCTGGAGAATATCCAAAGGAAGGCAGGGAAGGGACCATAGTAACTCAGGATGTTTAAGCTGGAGAAGTCTTTGTGGGAACATGACATATGTCTACAAGTATTTTGAAGGTTGTCATATAGATGAGAGATTAGATCTGTTCTGTTTATCCTTGGGGCAGAATTCAGCTTCATGAAAAGACAATGTTCCTAACAACTAGAGCTGTTCAAAAATGGGATGGCCTGCCTTGGGAAGGGATGACTAAATTCAAGTGCACTTTGATGTCAGTGATTGCAAAAGGGATTCCTGGTAAAGTTGGTGTTGAGATTTTCTGAACAGTAGATGAGGGACCCATGCTTACCCAACAGGTAGAACCAACTTTGGCGATTGAATTGGTGAATGTGCTTAAGGCAAAGTGATTGGGATGGACCAAAGAGAAATGGGCAGGAGCTGGGCCCGTAAATAATGCCAGAAAGATGAAGATGAAAGCTGGGTGATCGAGACAGGATGACCCAACATCCAAGGGAACTTTGAGACCACTCTTTCTAGGGATGAAGACCAGAGACAAGAGCAGATCGAGTGAGCCTTGCCAACCATGGGACAGAAGTCTAGCCTAACTCAAGTAGTAGATTATACACCAAGAACCCCTGACTCAGCAACATCAGCACAGAAACAAGAGGTCAATGTTTTTTCAAGTGAGCAGCAATTTCACAGTTATGCTTATATATACAAGATGTCAGCACTAAAAGTTCTTTAAATATTATCTAATTTTATCCTATCATTTTACAGGAAAGAAAATTAAATCCCAGAGAGCAGAAAGTACTTTTCCAAGGTCACAAAGGGAGTCAGTGGCACTGGAACTAAGACCCAGGAGTCCTGACTCCAAGATCTGGGCTTTTCTGCAACTTATTCAGATCTCATGTAGTATTACCTTCATCCCTCTCTAATATTATCATGTTCTCTAGTTGCCTATCTCCATGAGAACAGGGACTGCATTATATTTTAACTTTATGTCTCACCTAGTCACATAACCCAGTCTTCTATGCACAGTTGGACTGAACAGATATTTGGTAAATTGAATTGCCACCATACTACATTGATTTTTTTTTGCTCAATAACCTTGGCTGAGCAGCTGTCCCTGGACAAGAAGCACCAACATGCAGCTAGAGCTTCCATGTGGAAGGGAGATGCTGAAATGTTGTTTGGAAAGGTTAAAAAGAAATAGAAAATGGGGAGGAGAGGGATTAGTAAATATTGTTTCTGATTCCTTTGTTCTCTCCAGTAATTTCTTTATAAACACATAATAAATTCACATACAGCTCCTTTCCTTCTCTCATTGGACCTTCTCATGCTGACACTTCATTTTATCTAAGATGCTACTTTATGGTTGGCAGGTATCACGACAGACTACAATGCTAACTCATACTGCAGAAATGGCCAAATGATATACAAATATCTCCACCTCTAAGGGGTAAAAGCCCTCATTGGAAACTAAAATGAAAACATTGTCTTGGTTCTTCTAACGCTATGGAAGATGAGAGGCTTTTATTCCAAGAATCCTACTACATGAATTGACTTGAACTAAAAGCACAATGCTGGAAGCATGAGAAGGCAAAGTTACTTTTTAATTCCAAACTTAATAAACATCAAATAAAATTAGCATGTCAATATCCAAATTAGTATGTCAATATACAAAAGAGGATTGTACATGACATCATGAATCACTGTTAAATAAGGTTTATTTTTCTTTTTAAGAATATAATAAATTGATATTTCAGTACTATCCTGCTTATCCACGGTTCTTTTTGACATTCTATTCTCTTCTATGTGTTTTGCTGAGGCAATTGAGGTTGAGTGACTTGCCCAGAGTCACACAGCTAGAAAGTGCTAAGTGTCTGAGGTCAGATTTGAACTCAGGTCCTCCTGACTTCAGGGCTGGTACTCTACCCACTGCACCAACATGTTCTTTTAATGCTTCTATCACTCTCTCTTTTTTCTTTTTCTTACACTCCTATCTTTTCTTTCTCTCTCTTTTTCTCCCAAAAAAGGAAAAAAATTTTTCAAGTTTGCTTAGTCAAGTAAGACAAATTGAAGAGGTCTGAAAATGTATGCCTTATTGTACATCTCAAGTCCATCACCTCCCTATCAAGAGGTGGGTAGCATGTTTCATCATTAGCTCTTTGGAATCATGGTTGATCTTTGTTCTTAAGTATTTCAAAGTTGTCTTTAGAATGTTGCTGTTATCATGCAAATTGTCTCCTGGTTCTGCTCACTTCCTTCTGCATCATTCCATATAAGACTTTCCTTCCCGTGTTTCTCTGAAACTATGCCTTTCATCATTTCTTACAGCTCCATAATATTCCATTACATTCAGATGCCATAATTTGTTCTGACACTCCCCACATGATGGATACCCCTAAAATTTCCAGTTCTTTGATATAACCAAAAAAAAGTGTTAATATTTTTGTACTTATGGGTCATTTTCCTCTTTCTTTGATGTCTTTGACGTGCACTCCTAATACCCTCTCTGGATATCAGAGCCCTCCTCTGGGCCCCCCTCCCAAGGGGGATGAGGAAAGAGCTGTACCATAATGAGGTTCTGAGCCTCAGGACTGTGAGAGGCTCAGCCTGGGTAATTTACCTGCAATATTATAACTGAGAGGCATCATAGTCCAGGGAAAGGCTCTTCATCTTTTAAATTTTTATTTTTTTTCAAGCATTTATCTTCCCCGTGACTCCCTTCACAATTAAATAATAGGAAAAAAAACCTCTCATAGCAAATACATGTAGTCTAGTGAAACAAATTCCTACATTGGCCATATCTATATCTGTATGTTTCCTTCTGTTTTTTAAGTCTATCACCTCTCCGGCAGGCGGTGGGTATGGGTTTCCTTCACTCCAGGGCCTTGGTCTTGCAATGAAACCTAAGTTCAAACCTTGCCCCTAATCCTTGCTAACTGCAATCCTAGACCAGTAACAACCGCTCCAGGTTTGAGTTTTATTATGTATAAAACAATAATTACATTTGGTGGGGATCTACTACATAGGGTTGTGAAGATAGCATTTTGGAAACTAAATAACATGAGTTATAATGGCTGTCATAAGCCGAGAGGCTCTGTTGCCTGATTCAGATACAAGTTCATGTCATATCACTCTTTCTACCACATGACAGCCATGTAAATATTTGGACAGTTTCCCCAGTCTTTCATTTTCTCCAGGATATATTTGCTCAGTTCCTTCAACCAGTCCTTATAGAACATGCACTTTTTAATCTTCCTGCTTGTGGTCCGCTAAAAGCTCCAGATTTTTTTCTCCCAAACAATTGTTTTATTTGTATCTGTGTTATTGTTGTTCTTTAATATCCAAATGGAAGATGTTATATTTATCTCTATTGAATTTCATTATTAGATCCAGTACAGTGCTCAAGCCTGTCAAGATCCTTTCAGATCCTAGCTCTGATCTTCAGCCATCCTTCCTAGCTTTATGTCATCTGCAAATGCAGTGAGCAAGCCATCTATACCTTTACTGAAGTCATTGATTTAAAAAAATGTTCAACAGCACAAAATCAAGCAGAGATCCCTGGAGTTCTCTCCTGCCACACTGATGTGAAACCATTAACAACTACTTTTTCAATCCAGCCACCCACCAGCTTCTGAAAACATCGGATTTGATTACCTTCCATTCTACATATCTCTATAACTTCTCCACAAGAACAATATAATTTACTTCATCAAAAGCTTTCCAAATTCTAGGAAAACTGCATCCTTAGCATTCCCCTTGTCTATTAGTTTAGTGATCTATTAGCAAAAAAATATATGGTCAGTCTGGTATAACCTGTGCTTGATGCAGCCACGATGGTAATCTCTGCTTCCCCTTCTAGATACTCACTAATCATTTCTTTAACATTCTATTCTAGAATGTTTCCAGGAATCTCAGTCAAATTCATTGGCCTATAGTTTACAAGCTCTGTTCTGTCCTCTTTTTTTTTTTTTTTTGGAAAATTGGAATATTTGCCCTTTTCTAGTCTTGTGACATCTCTCCCATTTTCCATGATCTTTCAAATGTTAGAGACAGTAACTCAGCAATCTCACTAGTTCTTTCAGGACCTAAGAATATAATCCATCAGAGGCAGGTGATTTAAATTCATAAAGGGCATTCAGGGGCTCTCTTACTACCTTCTTACTTATCTTGGGTAACAACTCCCTTTTCATTTTATTTTGTTTTGTTTTGTTCTATCATTTTCAGAGTCAAGGTCATTATCCTGTGCAGAGGGAAAGAAAGAAGCAAATAAGTATTGATCAGCTCAGTTTTCACTCTCTTGTCAGTTTATTAGTTTCCCATTCACCCCAAAAAAGAGTTGTATCCTTTCTTTGAACCTTCTTTTTCTTCCATTGCAGCTAAAGGTAAAAAAACACCTTTTTGTTGTCCTTAGTTTCCCTCAACAGCCTCAGCTCATTAAAAGTATTCCTAACACTGTTTTTACAGGATCATTTCATGCTCTTATACTCATCATCTTTTACTTGCCCTTGCTTCCATTTTCTGGACATTTCAATGTAAAATTCTGAGTTGGTTAGTAAATCCCATCTATGTCCTAATAAGTCTCTTCAGACAAATCCTATTTCAAATCTTCACTGGAATTGTATGCTTTTATGTCCAGAATTTTATCCTTAATTATCTCCCACCCCCAGACTGATTTTCCCTGGCATAGTTTATTCCATGGCATCCTATTCATTATTCCTTTGATTTCATGAAAACTATTTCCCAAATCTAGACTGCATAGATTTCCTTAGATCCATAAATTCTAGGAAAAGTTGTGACAACCCACTCAGACTTCTTATCATTCCTATCCCAGCAACCAATTCTTCCCTGATAGTGAGAATAAAATCTAGAACAAAATTTTCCCCTCTTACATCAATATATTATTGGGAGAATTGTGAACAGGCCCAGTTATTGTGGGAAATGATTTGGTGCTGTGTCTCATTTACCATAATTTGAGATTATGAGCAAGACAAGTGAAGAAGTTATCCTTCTTTTGACTACCAGCAACTCTCTAAGTAAATTAAATACTCCATCACTTCTGTATTATACTTCTATTTCAGGTCTGTGATCTATTTCCCAAAATCCTTATCTATTTCTTCTTTCTGTCCAGGTGGTCTGTAGTACGCTGGAATGACAAAATCACTTTGGTATTTTTCCCTTCCTTTGATCTTTACCTAAATATTCTTCACCATTCTCCCTGTCTCTGGTCCCTAGATTTTCTCAATTGAGCATAGTTTCTCAACAGACAGTGCTAGCTTGCCCCATTTTCTAATTGTTTTTTTCCTAGAAAAAAAAAACAAACAAAATGCCCAATTAAACACCAAATTGGAAATTCTGGAAATCAAAGGCGAAATTAATAAACTTGAAAGTATGAAAAACAATAAAACTAGGAACTAATTGGGGGGGAGGAGAATAACAAAATAGATAAACCATTGGTTAATTTGATCTTTTAAAAAAGAAGAAGCAAGCCAAATTACCATTAACAAATATGAAAAGGATGGATTCATTGCCAATGAAAAGGAAAATAAAACAATTATTAGGAGTTATTTTGCCCAATTATATACCAATAAATCTGACAATCTAAGTAAAATGGATGAATATTTATAAAAATTTAAATGTCCCAGATTAAGAGAAGAAGAAATAGAAGATTTAAGTAACCCCATTTTAGAAAAATAAATTGAATAAGACATCAATGAGCTCCCTAAGAAAAAATCCCCAGGACCACATGGATTCACAAGTGAATTCTACCAAGCATTTAAAGAACAATTAATTCCAACACTATTTGGGAAAATAGAAAAAGAAAGAGTCCAATCAAATTCCTTTTATGAACAAATATGGTGCTAAAACTAAACCAGAAAGAAAAAAAAAAAAAAGAAAGAAAACTATAGACCAATTTTAATGAATATTGATGCAACAAATTTAAATAAAATACTAGCAAAGAGATTATAGCAATATATCACAAAGATTATATACTATGACCAGGTGGGAATTATACTAGGAATGCAAGGTTGGCTCAATATCAGTCTATTCATCTGAAAATCAGCATAATTAATAATATCAATAACAAAACCAACAAAAATCACTCAACAGATGCAGAAAAAGCTTTTTATAAAATACAACCCTCCCTATTAAAAATATTATAAAGCATAGGAATAAATGGAGCTTTTCTTAAAGGGATAAGTGGAATTTATCTAAAACATCAGCAAACATTATCTTTAATGGGCTTAGGCTAGAAGCATTTTTAATAAGCTCAGGGATGAAGCAAGGATGCTCATCACCACCACCACCATCACCATTACTCAATATTATATTAAAGATGATAGATATAACATTAAAAGAAGAAAAAGAATTCAAGGAATTAAAATAGATAACGAAAAAACAAAACTATCACTTTTTGTAGATGTTATGGTGATATACTTGGAGAATTCTAGAAAGTCAACAAAAAATCTAATTGAAATAATTAACATTATAAAAATTATAGGATATTAAATAAATCCTCAGTATTTTTATATATTCCCAACAAAATTCAGCAGCAAGAGATAGAAAGAAAAATTCCATTTAAAATGTTATTTTTAAAAAGTTATTTAAAGCAACTATGACAAAATAAAATACTTAGGAGTTTACCTACCAAGACAAAGTCAGGAAATAACATGAAAATAACTTTAGATTTACAAAACACTTTTCACACAAATAAAGTCAGATCTGAACAACTGGAGAAAACAATCAACTGTTCATGAGTAGGCCAGACCAATGTAATAAAAATTACAATTATATGTAATTTAATTTACATATTCAGCTTCTTGCCAGTAAAATTCCAAAAATATTCTATAGAGCTAGAAAAAAATAATAACAAAATTCTCCTATAAAAACAAACGGTAAAGATAATCAAGGGAATTAATAAAGAAGGGGGAAAAAAAGATGTAAAGGTCTAATACATCTCAAAATGTATTATAAAGTAGTAATCATCAAAATAATTTGGGCATTGACTAAGAACAAGTGGTGGATCGGTGGGATAGATTAGGTACACATGTATAGTATATGTGTAGTAGTATGACCATAGTTTAGTAGTAAGGGTAGTAAATGAACATAGTAATCTAGTCCATTCATAACTCAAAAGTCTAAAATTTGAGGACAAGAAATCCCTGACAAAAACTGATGGGAAAATTAATAGAAACTACAACTACCAACAACTCATACCATATACTAAGATAAATTCAAAATGGGTACATTATTTACACATAAAGAGTGAAAGTATAAGTAAATTAAGTGAACATGGAATAGTTTATCTGTGATCAATCGGTAAGGAAAAATTTATAATCAAATAAGATATAGAGAACAATACAAGACTAAAATGGATAACTTTGATTACATTAAATTAAAAAGACTACACAGACAAAACCAATGCAGCCAAGATTATAAGGAAAGTAGAAAACTGGACAGGGGAGGAAATTTTTTACAATGTGTTTCTCTGATAAAAGCCTCATTCATCAAATACATAGAGAACTTAGTCAAATTTATAAGAATATGAATCATCCCTCAAATGATAAATAAAGGATATAGACAATTTTCACATGAACATATCAAAAATATCTATAATCATATTTTTAAAAAAATATTGTAGGGGCAGCTAGGTGGTGCAGTGAATAGAGAACCAGCCTTGAAGTCAGAAGGACCTAAACGCAAATTTGACCTCAGCCACTTAACACTTCCTGATTATGTGACCTTGGGCAAGTCACTTAAGCCTAATTGCCTCAGGAAAAAAAAATGCTCTAAATCACTATTGATAAGAGAAATCCAAAATTAAATAACTCTGAGCTACCACCTTATACCTATCAGATTGGGTAATATGACAGAAAAGGAAAATTAATAAATGTTGGAGTGAATGTGGGAAGATTGGGACACTAAAGCACTGTCAGTGGAATTATCAACTGATACAACCGTTTTGGAGATCAGTTTAAAACTATGCCTAAGGGATATAAAATTGTGCACATTTTTTGGCTTAGAAATATCATTGTCACCTGAAAAGAAGGAGAAAAAATAAGAAAACTTGCATATCTGCACATAAAATATTTATAGCCACTCTTTTGTGGTGGCAAAAAATTGGAAATTTAAGGGATGTTCATCAATTGGAGAATGATTGAACAAGTTGTGGTATATGATTATCATGATAACACCATTGTGTTATAAGAAATGATGATCAGGATGCTTTCAGAAAAAGTTGGAAAGACTTACATGAACTAACGCTAAGTGAAATGAGCAGAATTAAGAGAACAGTGTACACAGTAACAGCAATATTGGATGATGAACAAGTATAAATGACTTAGCTTAGCTATTCTCAGTACTATAAAGATTCGAGACAATTCCAAAGGACTTATGATGAAAAATGCTATCCACCTCCAGGAAAAAAAATAACTGATAGATTCTGCATGCAATCAAAGCATACTATTTTTAGTTTATTTTTATGGGATTTATTGGTCCATGTTTTCTTTCACAACATGATTAATATGGAAATATATTTTGCATCAAATTGCTAGCTTTCTTAATAAGGGAGAAAGGAAAGGAAGAAAAGAATTTGGAACTCAAAATTTTTAGAAAAAAAATTTGATGGTAAAAATTGTTTTGACATGTAATTGGAAAAAATAAAATATTTGAAAATTTGCTATATTTTTTGTTTTAAATAAGAGATGCCCATCCAGAATATGGTCCAGCTATGTTCTTCCTACTCAATTTCAGTGATACATATGAAATGGAATTTGTCTGTTTGTGTTGGGATGTCTAAATTGCCTTTAGGGATTTGTGTATAGACATTTGAGGTCAAGATTTTAAGACTGATCCCACTCTTGGATTTTTGTCTTCTATGAATTTCTGAGAGACAGAAGGGCCCCCTTCTTGCTTGGACCTTCTTACTCATATAAAGGACCAAATTGCTTTGCAGAGCAGTGAGGTATTGTGACCCCTGCTGCTCTCTGAGCCAAAGGGTTAAACTATCAGTGGTCCCTGAAACATAAAACACAAAACAAAAAACACTTCTCAAATCTTGCTCTGAGGTTAGACCAAATCTACTGCCTGATTCAGAATGAAGCCGGAAATAAGTGAGCCCTGGTCAAGAGCCAGCAGGCCAGACCTAGTATCAGGGACCCATCTTCCTATTCTGAATCCTAAGAAATAGTAATGCAGACTTCCTCATGGGGCTTTGGTGCATCCCTCTCTCTCCCATTGCCTGGAAATTTAACCAGCCTCCCATCCCCACTTGGTGATTTACCTCATGCTGTCTGCCTCCCAATTTAGCTTAAACTTTGAATGCTGACCCCTGATCTATGCCCCTTGGCCACATTTCTTCCAATACCCCCATAGCACCACCTCCCATGTTTTACACATCAAAGACCAATGCTTCCCCCCAGAAATAGAGTGGATTTGTACTTGGAATACAGAAAGGAGCCACTGAGCCTGAATAAGAGACTGGGCTTTATTAGGCAGAGAACAAATCAATGACTAAAATAAAATAGATGGTTCCATATACTGCCATCCCTCCCTGCTATAGCCTATACTGGGATCCTCTCAGGGCAACAGAAGCTAAGAGCTTGGGATGACTTCACAAAGGGAGTTGGAGGTTATTTCCCTCCTAGATGTAATAGAAATCATTGTTTTTGTCAAAAAGGAGGAAGATTAAAAATACCTTGGAGGTATCTCTGAACAAAGACCAAAGAATTCCTACTTAGAATCACAGGGTGTGAGAGCTGGAAGGGACCTCAAACTCCCAAAATTTCCCCAAACCCTCAGATTTATGACACAATTGCACTTTTCCCAAATAGAGGGAAATTCTTTTCAATATCACAAAAGACCAAGCTGGGGCTTAGAACCGATTATCTAACTTTCAACCCAGGTATTTTTCTGTTATACTACTTTGCCCCCCAATTCTGAATTCAACCATTTCATGAGATCATAGTTCTAGAGTTGGAAAGGTCCTTACAAGACATTCAGTGAGATCCTCTCATTTTATAGACAAGGAAACTTAAAAGTGACAGGTATTAGATGATTTGCCCAGGGTCACCAAGTTAGAAAATATCAGAGGTTCTTCTAACTCCAAGTCCTGCATTCTGTCCACTTCACTCTCCTAGCCTTTTTGGTATAAAATTCTGAATTTTGGTTTCAATTTTACCATTGGGCTCACAATAACTGTTCATCCTCAGTCTTTAGATCAAAGATTCTCCATCTTGTGTTATGGTCTCCTCTGGCAATCTGCTGAAGTCTATGGACCCCTTTCTCAGAATAATGCTTTTTATAAAGTTAAAGAAAGGGCAGCTGGTGGTGCAGTAGATAGAGCACCAGCCCTGAAGGCAGGAGGACCTCAGTTCAAATTTGCTCTCAAACACTTAACACTTCCCAGCTGTGTGATTAGTCACTTAACCCCAATTGCCTCAGGAAAAAAAGAAGTTAATGTTAAGATTCACAAAAGAAAAAATAAATGTTATTTTTTCCCATTCAAGTTCATGGGTCCTCTGAAACCTATCCATGCATTCCTAGGGTACATGGACCCCAAGTTAAGAGACCCTCTGCAAGACTGCCATATATGCCAAAGCCAGCAGTGAGCCTGGGTACCTCCCCTCTGGCCCTGAGTGGATGGCTTGAAATGGGGAATAGCCTAAACCCTATCTTCTCTCAGGCTTCCTGGGGCTTTCCACCAGTGTCTGGTATAGCAGGGGTTAACACTCTCCCACCTGTGACTGGAGTGATTTCAAGATTCCATTCCTTCCAATCAGACAGAAGTTATTGTCTGAGTTCCATTCCTGCAGAATGCCCATCTCTCCCTCCCCCAAATCCCTCTTCCACAAAAAAAGCCCCCTGCCTGAGCCCCTTCCACTAACCACGCTCTAGTTTCCCCCCAGGGAGTCCAGAAATGCTGTGACCATAGGAGCTTATCCCCAGTCTGGAATGGGTGATTTTATCCTAACTATCAATCTGTCCTCCGGCTGATAAAGTCCACTCAGGCCCAGCGGCTCCCATCTGTATTCTGTGCACAGACGCACCTGGAATAGAATCTATTTCTGGGGTGGGGGAAGCCGGGGCTTTAAAAAGCTCTGTGTAAATGTGGTGCTTTTCAAATATGTAAATATCCAGGATGTGTGAGCCAGTGAGCCCTCTGCTGCTTATCCCCCCAAGTCCCTCAAGCCTGGCTGTGACTTTCAGCAGCCCTATTCCCCTACCTGCCTCCTAGACCCTGGGTTTGCCCACTCAGGTTCAGGCTTCCTCCTCTACAGGTATCTGTGGCCGCATCCTCCATGCAAATCCAGAATCTCTCAAGTGAGGCTTAAGCAATCCCTGGTAGAAGCCCTCCTGAAGGGATGGCTCTGAAATCTACTGTTGTCTGTTGAATTAATGAATGGATGGATGATTGGGTGAATGAATGATAATTTATTAAACACCTATTATATCCCCTCTCTTTAAAGAGCTGATCCTCTAAGAGGTACCTGTTCATTGTTTAGTCATTTTTATACATGCCTGATTCTTCATGACCCATTTGAGGTTTTCTTGGCAAAAGATACTGGGGTGATTTGCCATTTCCTTCTCCAGCCTATTTTACAGTCAAGAAAACTGAAGCAAACAGCAATGACTTGTCCAAGATCACACACTAGTAAGTATCTAAGGTTGGATTTAAATTTAGGTCTTTCTGATCCCAGGTCCAACACTCTATCCACTGCACTACCTAGCTGCCCGCAGATGATATAAATAGGGGAATGATGTCGAAGCTTTAAAATATCAAGTCAAATCAACAAACATTTGTTAAGCACCTATTTTATATATATATATATATATATATAGTATACACTAGACATTGTGCTAAACACTTGAGACACACAGAAATGCATAAATAATCCTTGCCTTCGAGGATCTTAAAATCTAGTGAAGAATGGATTATGAATGGTTTGATAATCAATTATCATTATTTTGTCTGTAGTTGTAGATTATGAATGGTAGGATAATTAATTATCATAACTTTGCTTATAATTGTGGCAATATTGATTTCATTACTATTCCCAAAGCAAGAGGTTAAAAAGGAGAAGGGAAGGCTATGAGATTGCCATCAGGATAGTCGGCAGGATGCCCACATCAGCCTGGTCTCCTGATGGATGAGGACATGGCATGGGAAGCTTAGTCTGGGGGCAGCTAGAATAGATTCAGAGTCTTCATTTACTCTCTGTTAGAAAGGGATGGATCTCCTTTGGACCAGCACATCAACTTGATCACAGTCTCTTGGGGAACCATTGTTTTTGTTTTTGTTTTTGTTTTTGTTTTTATTTTATCTTATTTAATAATAACTTTGTATTGACAGAATCCATGCCAGGATAATTTTTACACAGCATTATCCCTTGCAATCACTTATGTTTCGTTTTTTCCCCTACCTCTCTCCTCCCCCCCCCAAGATGGCAAGCAGTCCTATATATGTTAAATATGTTGCAGTATATCCTAGATACAATACATATTTGCAGAACCGAACAGTTCTCCTGTTGCACAGGGAGAATTGGGTTCAGAAGTTAAAAATAACTCGGGAAGAAAATCAAAAATGCAAATAGTTCACATTCGTTTCCCAGTATTCCTTCTCTGGGTGTAGCTGTCTCTGTCCATCATTTATCCAATGAAACTCAGTTAAGTCTTTTTGTCAGAGAAATCCACTTCCATCAGAATACATCCTCATACAATATCGTTGTCGAAGTGTATAATGATCTCCTGGTTCTGCTCATCTCACTTAGCATCAGTCCATGTAGGTCTCTCCAAGCCTCTCTGTATTCATCCTGCTGGTCATTCCTTACAGAGCAATAATATTCCATAACATTCATATACCACAATTTACCCAGCCATTCTCCAATTGATGGGCATCCATTCATTTTCCAGTTTCTAGCCACTACAAACAGGGCTGCTACAAACATTTTGGCACATACAGGTCCCTTTCCCTTTTTTAGTATCTCTTTGGGGTATAAGCCCAGTAGAAACACTGCTGGATCATAGGGTATGCACAGTTTGATAACTTTTTGGGCATAATTCCAGATTGCTCTCCAGAATGGCTGGATTCATTCACAACTCCACCAACAATGCATCAGTGTCCCCGTTTTCCCGCATCCCCTCCAACATTCATCATTATTTTTTCCTGTCATCTTGGAACCATTGTTTTTGAAATGCCAACCCCACAGATGTATTCCATATTACCTTCTCCCAATTCATTCCCTCCTCAGTTTGTTTTTGTTTTTGTTTTTTGCTGAGACAATTGGGGTTATGTGACTTGCTCAGGGTCACACAACTAGGCGATGTTAAGTGTCTGAGGATGAATTTAAATTCAGATCCTCCTGACTTCAGGACTGGCACTCCATCCACTGTACCACCTAACTACTCCCCCACTTCAGTTTGAATCATTTTACCAGACAGATAAAAGTTCCAGAGTTGCAACAATTTATAGATTGTCTGGAAGAGGTAACATATTAAATAGAGTCCTAAACTTATAGTCTGGAACACCTGTACTCAAATCCTACTGGAGACACTTCCTAGGTTTGTGACCCTGAACAAGTCACCTAAACTCTGCCTCTGTTTCCTCATTTGTAGAATGGGGATGATAATAGCTCCTGCTTTTCAAATCAAATGAGATAGTTAGGCTCAAATGAGATAATGTTTGTAAAAGCATTCTGTAAACTTTAAAGTGTTATAAATATTAGCTAATTAGAACACAAGGTTTTGCAAGGGTGAATGTTGAAAACTGCCTTTTCATGGCCTTTGAAAATAAAAAACTATCATTAAAACTTTTAAAGTAAATATTAGCTAATATTATCCTTATGCTGGGGAGGAAGGAGGCAGGAGTGAGAGAGTGAGAACAATCTTGGCCAGCTTTGAAAGCTGCTGAAGACCTTCCCTCTTCCTGACCTGAGGCATCTCTAAAACCACACTTTGCAAAGAGCATCAGTAAAAAGATTTCTAATCCCTTAAGAAATCTGGTTTAGACACCCATAGATCAGTCCCAGGCCAGGGCCCAAGCCAGCTACAGGGAACCCAATGGGGTAAGACGCTCCTGAGTGCCTTCAAGAGGCTAGAAGCATCCCAGGCACACAAAGAATCATTATTCTATGTAATTATTATTTGTATATTTTGCATAATTGTCATAATTATTATCATCAGCTCATCAGCTTCCCAATCTTGGCTCTTAGCTCTCGGGCCAGAGTCCCTGAAACCTCATCACATGACCCATTCATTCCTTTTTCTGCTCAGAATCAGCTCCCTGAGTGCCAATAGGAGGGAAATCATGCAATCAGATCATCGAATTAGAGTTAAAAGAGTCCTTTTGGCCATCAAGTCCAGCTCCCTAATTTTACAGATGAGATAGCTGAGGCACACAGAAAGGCTATGTGCTTTTCCCAGGCTCACACAGCAGATCCAAGGCCAGTTGCACTGCCTGACAGAGTCACAGTTCCAGACTTGGTATCCAGAGCAAGTAGGGAAAAGGACAATGAAAGATTGCATCTTCCTTTTTGGGGAGTCTCACAAGATCTCAGCGAGAATTTAGGTGTCAACATCAACGATGAAGTAAAAAGAGCTCTGGTTTTAGAGACAGGTGATCCATGGTCCAATCTCAGGTCTTTTTCACAGGATCTAGAGCTGGGAAGGACCTCATTTTAAAGATGAAGCTGAAGACTAAGGCGTTTAACAAATTTGACTGTGGTTTGTTGTTTATTGTTGTTGAATCATTTCAGTCACATCTCCATAACCCCATTGGGGTTTTCTTGGCAAAGATACTGGAGTGGTTTGCCATTTCCTTCTCCCATTCATTTTACAGATGAGGAAATTGAGGCAAGTAGGGTTAAGTGATTTTCCCAGAATGACTGTAGATACACAGATAATGTGTCAAACAAGATCTACCTAACTCCCAGAACAATACTCTATCCATTGTACCATATTAACTCTCTCTTTGGTATCTGTGTGATTTTGGTAAAATGACTCAACCTCTCTGATCTTCAGTTTGCTCATTTGAAAAATAAGAAAGTTGGACCAGGTGATATCCCAAGACCCCCTGAGTTCTACCTCACAATACCATAAATACAGCAATGGGTCCAATACTCTCTTCTGTATGCCTGAAATTGTCTGCTCTTTTAGTCTGAAGATGGGGAGATTTTGGGGAGATTTGGTCACTGTTTCAATGTAACTAAAGAGCTGTCATGGGGAAGACATGTTCTGCTTAGTTCCAACCAGTAGAACAAGACACATGGGGAGGTAACAATAAGATGAAGTTCAATTTTATTTAAGGAAGAGTTTCCCAACCAGAGACACCAGGGATGGAATGGACTGTTTCTCCTGGACCCAAGCAGATGCTCAGTCCTTAAGGAGTATTGCCAGTGGGTAGAGTACCAGAATCGGGAAGATCTGATCTTAGATTCTTACTAGCTTTGTGATTTTGAACAAGTCAGTTAACTTCTCTTGCCTCAATTTTCTCTTTTGTAAAAACACAGATAACAATAACACTGACTCCAAAAAGGTTGTTATAATAATCAATAAGACAATATTTGTAAGATGATTGGAACATAGTAGGCACTAAAGTGCTGCAAGGCATTGTAGACACAAATACTAAACAACAAAAATATTCCTGACCTTAAAGAGCTTACATTCTTCTTCTGGGGAGATACACATGTAAACACATAAGTATGTATATGATAATTTGAGTAGGAATGAAGAATTATAAACAAAGAAGATCATACACATGCACATATATGTACACACACACACTCCTTGGATAATCTTGGGTTCAATGCGGTCTATTCATTCATAAAACAAGCTCCCACTCTGTTGCTAGATATACCAGTCAAGATAAATCCAATCGCACAAGTATTTAATTAAGATACTGAGTAACATAAATTACAAAGAAATGAATAAAGTACTAAAACATTCTTTGTGCCCATATACATGTCCTATGACTTCAAGGAAACAAAATGCTTTTTTTTTCATTTCTCCAGAATAATGGGAAGGTGTGACCATTCTGTTCCCATAGCCCAATGTCTGGTTCAGTTTTCACACAGGACTAGGTTCCAGATGCCATGAACACAACCTCATATGGTCTTCTCTCTCTTTGTCCCCAACCATGATTCTACCCATTCCCATGCACGCTCACTTCTGGGCTCGTAGTACCCTTTTTGTAATGTGAAGTATTGGAGGCCAGAATAAGGTTCAATGGATAAGACTTTACTAAGACACAGGTTATAGATCAATGCAAGGAAAAACTTCTTCACAATGAGTGATCTCTGGAAGATCTCAAGAAGTAGCTGAATGACCACTTGTCAAAGATGTTGCCCAGGGAATTCCCATTCAGGCAGAAAGGGGATTAGATAGCCCCTGAGGTCCTGTCCAGATCTGAGATTTTTGACTCTGAATTCTTGTGCCTATTTCTTATAGTCTTTCGGTGTCTTCTCTTACTCTCAGTCTATCATCTATAACTTCTCAATGTTATTGAGTATGCCTGCTATTATCATTTACTTGTAATCTTCTATGGACTAATCAGACAATCAAGCTAACCTTAATCCTAATCTTTACCCTAAACCAGACAAACAAACAAGGAATATGTGCAAAATATGAGTCACAAGGTGAGGCCCCTAGGAGAAAATGAGATTTAGCACAGGGAGCATATTTTGACTGCTTAGGATCTATGTGCATATATGTATTTTTCCTCTTTTCTGTCCCCATTTCGTGTTCCCTCTTCTAGGTGTACCATTGAGGTAAAATTGTCAAGGAGTGCTGAATTCCAAATGAGACATTGCCAATTTGGAAAAATAAAGAGGCTTAGGAGTCTGGTCTCTGATGAAGGTGACTTCCTAAACGAGGGAGGAAGAACCCAGGATGAGTAGTTGGAAGGCTAAAAGATTTGGATTAAGGGATTAAGGAAAAGTAATTGTGTTCTTAAAGAGAGAAAACAGACCAGAAGCAAAGAGCCAAGATGGAGCTATTTAAGAGAAGTAGGGAATTCTGGGAATAGAAGGAAGCCAGCAAGAAAACAGAATGATGAATGCAGGTCACAGAACTACCTGGGGCAAACTGAGATGGCCTTAACTAACTTAAAGCAAATCGGAAAGGGAGAAATCAGGAAGTCTATCCTGATGGGAGATTGGTCAGGAGAAGAACAGAGAGACCTACCAGATCTGTGCTGGGAGAGATTCAGGGAAATCTCTGTGATGGAGCTGCGAGAGCAGTTTTGACCTGGAATTGAGGGAGAATCTAGGCCCAGGTTCTCTATACTCCATGAATCCTGATTCCTTAAGAATCAAGAAAAGATTTTTAAAGACCCTCAAGTTTAACTAGAAGAATAGAATCAACCCAGCAAGAAAAGACAAAAATGGCCCTAAGTGTGGGAGTTATAGACAGCAGCCAGCCAGCCTGGGAATGTAACTCAAAGAAATGGCCTGTCAAAAATTGATGCCTATGTCAAGCCGCTCCCAGCTAGCTGGAATCACCAAAATTGGGCCTGTAATTTGCCCCATCTGGACACTGAATGTTCCCGGCGATTGTTCTACCCTGCAGCAGAGTAGCTTCTGTATTCCAAATAGCTGGCTGTGCGTGTCGCCTCAGTTTCCTTGCCTATAAAAGAAGAGAATTGGACTGAATAAGCTCCAAGGGTCTGTTTAAATTGCCTTGGACACTGTGGGGAAGAGTGACAACATAAGAGAACTGAAAAGTGTTTGGGGAACATCTCATGCTCTGTTCATTGAATCACAAACTCCTCGGTGCTTGGAAGGGATCAGAGTTTTCTAGCCAAACTTCCTTCAGAGTGAATAATTTCACTTTATTATAACCCCAACAAATGGGCATCTAGCATTTTCTAACCCCTCTAGTGACAGGGAGCTCACTACCTCATGAGGCAGTCCCTTCTGTGTTTTGGCAGCTCCAATGGTGAGGAAGTTGTTCCTTATATTGGGCTGGATTTTGTCTCCTGATAATTATTCCCCACCTTTACCACATTGATCTCTTTGTGACATGAAAGGACAAACAGAAAAAGTTCAGTTATTCTTGTCAATGAAAATTCTTTAGATATTTGAAGACATGTACATAAACTTGAATGTTTCTAAATTTATTGAAATTTCTTTTAGTTTTTAAGTAAATTTTCATTTTGAAAATTTCCAATCTTGTTACAGAAATCACAGAATGTCCAAACCAGAATTCCATAAATTGAGAGTTAAGCTAGATAATGCATGACAGCTAGGAAACAATGTTAAATAGAATCTTGGACTTAAATAGACTAGAGTTCAAATATAGGTAAGTCACTTAACCTGTATTCACAATTTCGGGGGCAGCTAGGTGGCAGTAGATAGAACACGGGCTCTGAAGTTAGGAGGACCTGAGTTCAAATCTGACCTCAGACACTTAACTTCCTGGCTGTGTGACCCTGGGCAAGTCACTTACCCCAATTACCTCAGCCAAAAAAAGCAAATATATATGTATATGTATATATTCACAATTTTACCTTCCTCCTAGGATTCTCAGGAGGACAAAATGAGGTAATATCTATAAAGCGCTTAGCTCAGTAGATAATGTTTCTTTCCTTTCCTTCCCTTTCTCTGCCTTAGTTTCCTCATTTGTATGTTCTCTAAGGTCTTTTCCATGGGTAGCTAAGTGGCACAGTGAGTGGACAGAATCAGAAAGACTCATCATTGTCACCCTTCCCCACAGTGTCGAAGGCAATTTAGAAAGACCCTTGGAGCTTATCCAGCCCCATTCTCCTCTTTTATAGGCAAGGAAACTGAGGTGACAGAGTTCAAATGCGCCCTTAAACACTTACCAGCTGTGTGATCCTAGACAAGGCACTTAACCCTGTCTGCCTCATTTCTTCATCAGAAAAAAAAGGGCTGGAGAAGGATAGGACAGACCATTTCAGTATCTTCAGACTCGGACGTGACTAAAGGGATTCCACAACAACAACAATAACAAAAGGTCTTTCCTAGTCTAAATCTATAATTCTTTAAACTCTGAAGTCCCTTCCATGATCCTTTGAACCTTGCAGCGCTGCATGTTAGAACACGGGGCATAAAACGTTAGCTGTATACAGTCTACAGATGATCAAAGGGAGAAGGGGCCGGTACAAAGGGAGGATCTCTACCCCGGCACAGCGGCTCATCCTCGGGGAATCCTGCTGCCTGGCACAGAGATTCTGGAACACTCGGGTCTCTCTAGTGCTTTCTACACTAGCAAAGAGGATTACTGGCAGACGGCAAACAAACCCTCCCAAGATGTAAAAGTGCCATATTCTGCGATTCTGCAGAAGGAAGGTTTTTTCCATAGTGTGGGTTTTTTTAAACCTACACTTGACTCTGTCCATATAGAAATAGCGCGCGGTCTCTGGGGAGGCTGTACCGACACGGCATATTGATCGGGTTGGAAAGAAGGAAAAAGAAAGGATCTCCTCGCATTTCAGGGCTTCGAGGCAGTTCTCGGGCTCCAGAGAGACACGAGCGCCCGGAACCGGGCGGAATCGGAGGCACGTGCCCAGGTGTGAGGGCACACTGAGCGCGCACGCATACATGCCCTGAGCGAGTGCATGTCTGAGGCGGGCACATCCGTGCCCCAGTGTGTGCGAGGCTGGGTGTTTCCGCCCCAGACATGTGCGTGGACACGTGACACGGCCTTGCACGTGTACACTCAAGCCCCCTGCGAAACAGACCGGGCTTTGTGCGGTGAGACCCCGGGCTTACTCTGCAAAATTCCTGCAGATTCTGACCCCCCGACCCCTCAATAAATTACCTTCTGTCTCCCCCACAGCTTTATCGGCCTCCCCTGTTCTCTCAGCTCCCACCTCTCCCTTTCCCATCCCCGAATCCAGACAACCCCCCCAGCAAAACCCCCGCTTCCTCGCCCCCCTTCCCCTCAAATCCAGGTTATCTCTGGGTGGTGTTTACAGCCTTGGCTAGGACAGCAGGCAGCGGCTCGGAGACCCAGCTCCACGGAGACCAACGGCGTGCCTCTGCTGTCCTCTGCTGGCTGAGTGAGGCACTGCCGCTGGTGTCCCTGCATCCGAGGCTGAGTTGAAAGACTGTCATTGGCCATCGAGTCCCAAGGATGCCCTCTTCAGCATCCCGGAATAATAGTCGCTCGTGTTTTTCTTGGAGACCTCTAATGAGATGGAAGTACGTTATTAAATGCTCTTAATATATACACCCTAGCTTAAGGAGATAAACACATTAGGAAATCTCATCATCCGACACGTGCCCGTCTGGGTACGGAGCTCTGCGTCTGCTTTTCTGCGATTAGTGTCCTCCCTTTGTCAAGGCTCTACAAGACACGTCTCTGGCCCAATAATACAGCTGCATTTTCTTCTTCCTCAGTGAGCGTCGGGGGACTCGTTCTCTTCAGCTTGACCCAAGCTCCTTGGTACGTTAGAGCCCCAAACTGATCTTGCCTCCTTCAGGCAGCCCTCCCAGACTGCCGTAGCCTTTTGGTCCTCCCTTCCTCTGAGATAGTACCCCCTGAGCACACAGGCAGGGATGGAGAATATGCAACCTGGCTCATATACACAATTAGGCTCCCCTAAGCAATCCTCGTGGGTCGTCCTCCATTAGTTATACCTCCAAGGTCGGGGCTGGGGACTAGGATCTGTGCTGGTCCGCCTTTCCTAGTCCTGTAGAGGTTCTCTCAGCTAACGTGTATTAAGCACCTGTTCCTAATATATTCCTAATATAATATTATATTCCTATATATAATATATATATATAAATATATAATAATAATATATTCCTAATAGCCAGACTGGGAAGGATCCATTGATAAAATAAATAGCATAGAACCCTTATTCTCAGGAAGCTCACTCCCTAAAGGTGAAAGGAAAAGGCCCAAAATACAAAAATTGTAGTAAGAGTTAGAATGTGGTACGGGCTAAGCGTCTTTTTTCAATTTCTGTTATAAACTATGTGACACTGGCTATGTCACCTACCTTTTAAATCAATGGCTCAACTGATAAACATGTATTAAGCACCTACTGTGTGCCAGGCATTGTGCTAAGTGATGAGGATACAAAAAAGAGGGAAAAAGCAGTCCCTGGCTTCAATAAGTTTACAATCTTAATGGGAGAGACAACGTGTAACAAATATATACAAAGCAAGGTATAAACAGGATAAATAGAAAATAATAGAGGGATGGTGCTGGAATTAAAGGGGTTAGAGGACACCTCCTATAGAAGATGATTCTCAGTTTCCTTATCTCCAAAATGAAGAGGTTGGATTAGCTCAATTCTGAGGTTCTAATGAGCTCATGATTCTGCCTGATGATCTAAGCAGAGAGAGAGAACCCCTTTTAGCTACAGAAGATCATCAAGGAAGGTTTCGTGATAGAGAATGGACCTTAAAGGGAAGAAAAGAATTCAAAAGTTCTTGATGTCAAAGGGAGGACAGTGGAGGAACTGTCCAGGGTCAGGAGTCTCAGGAAACAAAAGTTAGAGAGCTAGCCATTAACAAATTTAGCTGGAATTCAGGGTTAAGGGAAAAAAAGCAGTAAAACACTAGAGGCAGGAAAAGGGTAGAGTCAAGAATGACTGGAATGTTGCATCATTCTTTACAATTCTCTAAACCTGCAGCCCCGGGCACCTGCCAGAGCCTGGGGAGATGCTTACTGTTTGCTGATTGATTGATCGATGGCTAGAGTGCAACTGTGGATAGCAAACCCCATGAGACATCAGCCTCTGGCTGCCTTTACTGCCTTCTATCCCTATGCAGTTGGATAAACAGGTCAGTTCATATCTCTGATCTAACACTTTCTCTATTTCTATCTTCTCTGTTTCTATTTCTGTCTCTGGCTTACTATCTCTATGACTCTCTCTGTGGTCCTGTTTCTCTATCACTGAAGGAAATTTTGCGAGTTTAGGGCATCACTTTGGCTGCTACTTGAAGGAAGGCTTAAAGGGGGAAAAGATGAGTTAGAAGGAACAATAAGGAAGTTGTTTCGATGGTCCAGGAGAAGGGCAGTGAAAGTCTGAGCTCTCGGAGTAGTTGTCTGTATGAATGGTGCGAATGGAGAGCTTTGGATGAGAGATTGGAAGGTGAAAACGATAAGACTTGGCAACTGATTGAATATGTTGGCTGAACATTGAGCATGGGTTCCCAGTGGCTGTCTGGAAGGACAGTGGTGCTCTTGATGGATGTGACAGGATCTGACACAAGCATAGAGTGCCTCTGATGGGGTCTCTCCATATGAAAGAACTGGAGAACTGACTTCCAAGAGTATCAGGTCTGTGTCTCTGGATCCCATCTGTCTTCTTTCTGTGTCTATGTCTACCTCCTCTCTGTTCCTGTGTCTTTTTATCTGACTCTGCGTCAAATTATCTCCTTAACTGTCTCTCTTATTTTTACTTCTTTATCTCTACCTATATGTCTCTGCTTCTCTGTCTCTACTTCCTTATCTCTGTTTCTATGGTTTTTTTCCTCTGTGTTTCTACCTCAGAATGTGTCATTCTCTGTGGGACTGTTTCCTGGTGTATCTCTGTCTCTATCTCTTTATCTCAATCTCCCCATGTGTCTCGGTCTCTTTCCCTTCTTATCTCTATGTATCTCTGTGTATCATTGTGTATTTTTCTTCTGTGTCTCTAAGTGATACAGTGGATAGTGTTTTGGTTTTGAAGTCAGAAAAACCTCAGTTCAATTCTGGTCTCAGATATTTACTAGCTGTGTGATCCTAGGCAAGTCACTTAGCCACTGTCTGCTCCAGTTCCCCCAACCGTAAAATGAGGATCATAATATCTATCTCCCAGGATTATTGTGAGGATGACATAAGAAACATCTGTACAAACGCTTAGCACAGTGCCTGCATATAGTAGGTACTTAATAAATGCTTATTCTGTTCCCTCTCCTCTTTCTCTATGATTCTGCCTTCTCTTGTATTTCTGGGTTCTCTCTTTTTATGAATCTATATCTCTTCTTCTGTCCTTCAATATATCTCCTTCCCTCCAGCCCAAGACAGGACCAGGCTAGGGGTCAGAAGATCCTCTCTGGGTCAGAAGAAAGGCTTCATACAATTTAAGGTTTCAATGTCATAACTTTTTGTTGTCATTTGTTTATTTGTTGTTTTGGCTCAGCCCGAGATCCCTGTGCTTGCTCCGAGAGGCTGGAGGTTCTGAGCCTCCTGGCGACTGCCCCCAAGGAGCTACTGTGTCTCATTCTCCCTGTTTCCCCTCTTTGATTTTCCCTACACTATTGAACTTGGAACAGATGCTGCTTAATTTGACAACTGTCCTGTCAATCTGAACGCAAGATGGAACAGCATCTCGCTTGTCTCCTCTCCAAAGTGCTCCAGACTCTGAGACAAGATGACTGAGAGGAGAAGGGAAGAGAAGCAGTTATAAGAAGGCTGTTGGGGGGAGGGGAGATGCCAGGACAGTGAGGTTCTGGATTGGGGAGCGGGGAAGGGAAGGAGACAGTAAGAGATCTTTGTCTTTGGTCCAGCGCTATTTCACATTTTATCAATGACTTAGATAAAAGCATAGATAGGTAATCATTAATGATTTATGGTCTGAAAAGCATTTACATGCATTATCTCAATCCTGTACTATAGGTGCTATTATTTTCCCCATTTTACATACAAGGAAACTGAAGCCAGGAGAGGACAATAGTCACATTGATGCAGTAGTGTGTCTGAGGCAGGATTTATAACCCGATCTTCCTAACTTCAAGACCTGCACTCTAGCTCATATGCATGATCATGTCTACCACCAGCTTCAAAAGAGCCCTCTGGCCTAGGGCACCTCATGGCTAACTTCCTTTCCCAGCTTAGTAATAGAGAGGTCAGCTTCTCTGCTCAGGCGGCTGAGCTCGGCTCACCCCCTCCTCATGTTTGGCTTTGTCACACACACACACACACACACACACACTCACACTCTCACACACATTCATACTCTCACACACACGCACACACACTCACACTCTCACACACATTCACACTCTCACACTCACATTCACACACGCACATGCACACACACTCACACTCACACACGCACATGCACACACATTCACACTCACACACACTCACATCACACACACACTCACACACACTTACACTCACACACACACTCACACACACACGAACACATACACAAACACACTCACACACACACTCACACTCACACACACACACACACACGAACACATACACAAACACACACACACACACTCTACACACTCATACACGATAGAAACCTATTCTATCAAATTCATGGATGATCCCAAAGCTGGGGGATAAACATCATACTCTGGAAGGATCCAAAAATATTTAATACTGTTTACATTGTTTCCTTCTAAAGACTCTCACTAGATTTTTAAGACATTGTTCTATCTTGGTTTTCTTTCTGATAATCTGATCTCCTTTTCAGTCTCTGTGGCTGCATCACTGTCTAGGTCCCATCCCCTAATTATGAGTGTCTCCCAACAGTCTGTCCTAAATCAATTTCTCTATTCTTTCTCTCTCTGTGTCTCTGTGTGTCTCTGTCTCTCTTCTGTATGTCTCTCTCTGTCTCTCTCTCTGTCTCTCTCTGTCTCTCTCTCTCTGTGTCTCTCTCTCTCTGTCTCTCTCTCTCTCTGTGTCTCTCTCTGTCTCTCTGTCTCTGTATCTCTGTCTCTCTCTCTGTCTCTCTCTCTCTCTCTCTCTCTCTCTCTCTCTCTCTCTCTCTCTCTCTCTTTTCTCTCTCTCTCTTTCTGTCTCCTTTACACATATCTTATCAGGTCCCAAAGATTTTAGTAACATCTCTGAGCAGATTTTTCCAAGAGCTATATTTCCAACCCAACTCTCTCTCCTGAGCTCCAGCCTAACATTACCAACTTCTTTCTGGGCATTTTGAACTTAAGCATTTTCAACCCAATATGTTTAAAACAGCTCATTATCTTTTCCCAAAACCCACCTGTCTTCTCAAATTCTCATTTCTGGGTAACAGAGTCTGACCCATGAGAAAAGCACATAGAAGGGCCCTCTTCCAGAGAGTTGAAATGGCAAGTCATAGAAGTGGCTTAGAACATTAGTGTCCAACTCAAATGGAAATGGGAGCCACTAAACCACATAAGGATCCCTGAAGATCACATATTGGCAAATATAGCATTAACCCATTAATCCATTAACATTATCTATGTTCTATTGCATTTTTACTTATTTTGTTAAATATTTCTCAATTTTAATCTCATTCCATGAACCAGCAATTCCAATGCAGTCTACAATGTGTATGGCCTCACACATCTGCCTTAGATACACATTGGAACATGAGTAGAAAGTCTATAACTGATTCCAGTCCACTGACATGTAGTTAGGAGCAACTTCTTTGATTGGCTGCAAAATCTGTACACTGTCCCAATGGCCTTTCCAAATTCACAGGGTCAGAGTCTCCAATCTCTTTACAAAAAAAAAAAAAAAAAAGGTAAAGAACATAACACAAAAACAAAGGACAGAGACCCATTTCACAGACCAAAAGTTCAACTTCAGAGGTTGAAGATCCAAATCCTCCCTGCCTTCCTGAACTGTGTCTCACTAGATCTCTGAGGAAAGGTATCAAACCAACAGCAAGCAAACAAAGAGAAAATGCCCAAGTCCTGGTCACTTATACCTTTTTCATGACTATTCAGCCAGTTTTTTTCCCTAAACATTTGTTTAATAGATTGGAACCAGCTACAGAATGTCTACACGTGCTCTGTCTCTCTAAGCATGCCAATTCCTTGTCATCCCAATTCTTCTGGAAATCACTTCTCCAGCCTCTTCACACAAGGAGACCCCATCAGAGACGTTCTATCCCTGTGTCAGACCCTGTCACATCCATCAAGGGCACTACTATCCTTCCAGACAGCCACTAGGGATCCATGCTTAAGTTTCAGCCAATATATTCATTCAGTTGCCAAATTTTATTGTTTTCACCTTCCAATCTCTCATCCAAGTCTACTTCTCTCCATTCACACAGACAGCTACTACAAGAGCTCAGGCCTTCGCTGCCACTCTCCTGAACTATTGAAATAACCTCCTCATTGGTCTCCCTAACTCATCTTTTCTCTCTACGAGCCTTCCTCCAAATAATGGCCAAGGTGAAGCCCTTCAGTGACTTCTTTTTATCTTTAGGATGAAAGACTATGACAGTGACTCTAATCTACTTTTCCAACTTTGTTATACATTACTACTCATCTTAAACTTTTGGGTAATTCAACCAGTCTATACCTCACAAACAACACTTCATCTCCCATCTCTGTGTCTTTGCACTGATTAGTCCCCTTGTCTGGAATACCCTAACACTCCACCATGTAGAATATATTGCTCAGATTGAGCTTAGTTTCCTTCAAGCTCAACCTAAGTATTATAACCTACATGAAATCTTTCCTGATCCCAGATGCTAGTGCTTTAAATAATGATAATAATGATGATAATAATAATAACCACCCTGTATTACGTGTGTGTGTGTGTGTGTGTGTGTGTGTGTGTGTGTACCAAGGTGAAGGGAGAGGGATTTGAGAAAATGAAAAATATGGGAAGGGGGAAAAAAGGAAGAAGGACAGAGGAGAGGGAGAATGAAAAGGAAAACACAGAGAGGATAAAAAGGTAATGAGAAGATAAAAGCATGAAAGAGAGAGGGAGAGGAAAAAGTATGAGATGAGAGGAGTCAAAGAAAAGAGGGAAAACAGGAGAGATTGAAAAGATGAGAGGAGAAGAAGGGGAAGAAGAGAAAAAGGAGAAAAGAAAGAGAAACAGGAGAGGAGAAAGAAAATAAAAGCATGAGACAAAAAAGGAGAAGAAAAGAGAAGGAAGGAAAGGAAGAAGGAAAGAAGTTGAAAATATGAGGGAAAGAGAGAAGAGATCAATGAAAAAGAGAAAGATAGGAGAGATAGAGAGAAACAGAGAGAGACAGAGACAGTGAAGGAAGGGAAGAGAGAGATCTAGAAGACAGAGTATGAGAAAACGAGACCCAGAGGATGAGAAGAGGGAAGGAAGATGGGGAGGGAGAGGAAGAAAAAAATAGAGTGAAGAAAAGAAAGAAAAAGAGGAGATACAGGAGAGGGGAGAAAAAAGAGGAGGAAAAAATGGGGAAAAAAGGATAAATGATCATTTCTCTTTTTTTGTCTTTGTTGTCTACCTAGATAACAATTGTTAGTCTGAGCTGCCTCAGCCCCCACCTAATAAAAGTGATTAGCTGGAGCCAGACGGCTTCATTTTATGACTCTTCAAACAAAAAAAAAAATTAGTGCAATTACTGTCATTAACACTCTGGCCTTTTCAGCACCTTCTCCCAACAGCGACAAGAGCATCAGCAGAGGCTATAGCAACTGCAGCAGCTAGACACACAGCTACTCCTCTCCCCTCCCCATTTCCTCCCTAATCTACCTCCTCCCCTCTCCCACAAAGAAAAGAGCAGCCCAGAAAAAAAAAAGGAATTTTATGGGAATGGGGAGGCAGGGTCTGGGGAAGGTTGGAGGTTATAAACTCAGCCATTTAAAGCAATGAAAATTATTGAACTGTCCCAGAATCATTTAATCATAATTTCCATCTGAATAAGATCTTAGAAGGTATTTTATATAACCTCCTTTTCTTATGCATGAGGAAACCAAGATCCAAAAAAAAGTACACTAACCTGCCCAAAATCACACAGGTGGTAAATAGCAGAGCTGGTACTTTAACAAAGGTCCTCTGACTACAAATTTGGCACTCTGCCACTGAACTTCAATTTACAGATAAGGAAAACAAGCCCTGAAACACATGAATAATTTGCCCAAAATTCCCAGGTTGTGAATGATAAAGTCCCAAAATTCCAAACTAGGTCCCCAGTTTCTAAATCCACTGTTCTTTCCACTGTACCATAAGACATCCATCTGGCTTTGCCCTTCCCTAAAAGTACAGCCAATCAGCTCAGAAGGAGATACTTTTGGAAGGATCCCAAATACCAGCACTCAGAAGGTCTCCCTCTTTGGGCAACAAGAGGGAGACCTTCTGAGTGTCCTTGGTCAACCTTGATCAATCAAATGGTGATGACAGAGACTCCATGACCTCCACAGGCTGAAGGCACTTAAGGACAGGATAGACAGAATTAGTCAGTGCTTTTTCCCCATCCTTGAACGTAGCTCTCCCTTACTTTAACTCTGTCAAAATTCTACCCACCCTCCAAGGTCTCAGGTAACACCTCATCCAAAAAGCCTTCCCTGATGTCCCCACCTAAGAGAGGTATTTTCCTTCTCTGGGGATCTAGAATATTTTGATCATACCCCTCTCAAGCTTTCTCACATTCAGGTTAGGATTATGGTGATCTGTTTATACGCTTTTTACCGTACATGCCCCAGACATGAGAGCTCTATAAGGACAGGGACAAGATTTTACTCATCTCTGTCTCCCAGTAATCCTCACTAAAAGGATCCAGCATCTTAGCTTCACGGTCCATTTACAGCTAGCATGATCAGGGATGTATTGACGCCATCAAAAACTCAGGCATGGACTCCAAATCCTGGCAGCTCATTCTCTCAAGTTTCCCTCCCTAGTCTTTTCCAGCTCCAAAAATTCCTTCACCTAAGGTAGGAAAAAATTTTTACAATGGGAACAAAAGCAAGAGCAGGGCCATATGTTCGAGATGAGAAGAGTAGGCTGTTGGTAACAGGTCTCTCTTTCTCTCTCTCTTTACCCAAAAGCTTTCAGAAGTCCTTGCCATCTCACTTAGTAGTTTTCTGAATATTTATTCACATCTGGCTCAACAGCCAATCAAAAAGGCACTCTGTATATGGATGGATTATGGATGGTATAGGTAACCCTAAGAGAGCCAGGACCTAAAAGTCCATGTCATCAAACTTTACCAATAGCAAGCTCACCAAATACACATGTTCCCAGGACTGAGACCTCATTGGCCAGTGTTCTGTTACACAAGGACATGGAGGAACTGGTTTAGACAATACAGAGCTAAGGTGAAGGTGAAAAGCTGAATTAATCAGCATTTTGGACAGGTTTAAATATCAGCCTTTTGGGAAAGTATAATAACAATTATGTTATTGATGCTACTTTTTTAAGTTTATTGGTTTT
Organism: Antechinus flavipes; assembly: GCF_016432865.1. Classification (NCBI taxonomy): domain Eukaryota; kingdom Metazoa; phylum Chordata; class Mammalia; order Dasyuromorphia; family Dasyuridae; genus Antechinus; species Antechinus flavipes. The sequence goes on from NC_067400.1 coordinate 563,410,409, forward strand.
GGTTTGGGGAAGTTGTTAATGCTTGTTTATAAGTCTTTGTGATAAGTAGTTCATTTGTGTGGAGGAATTTAATAGCTGTCCTATACCTGACAAGTTGCATATTAAGTACTTTTCAACTTCCTCTTTAGGGAGATTCTGAACCAAAAACTAAGCTTTAAGTAAACTTCCCTTCAGCCACCAAAGTAAAATTCTAAAAAGCCAAAGAGTGGATGGGAGAGCCTAATGTTTTTCTTTAGAGCTCCAATCCCACTGTCGTCCCTCCCTCCCCCCCATCTCCAAGACTGAATGCTATCAATGTGTGTGTGAGTACAGGGCCCTTTGGTTTTGAACCCTTTGGTTAATGATTATTCTAATTGAGAATTAGGAACAATCCTAATCTCTCAGTACTTTTTAAATTCTTATATGATTTTGATTTGAGAATATTATGAAGAATCAATGTCCCTCCCTAAAAATCAAAAATTTGGACCTTTAAGTGACCTTAGTCCTGACACTGAATCCAATTCCCTATTATGAAGAATCAATGTCCCTCCCTAAAAATAAAAAATTCGGACCTTTAAGTGACCTCAATCCTGACACTGAATCCAATTCCCTTATTTTCCATATAAGGAAAAGGAAGCCCAGATTTACCCATTGTCATATAACTAGGAAGTTAGGGAGGCAAGCTATGAACACAGAGCACTCAAAGTCAAGTCCAACACTTTCTTTTTCCACTATGCCACTGAAATTCTGATTTTCAACATAGGGGCCAAAGAGGCAATAGAGGAGAGTTGGAGTGCGCTTAAATTCCAGCTGCTGGTTTTTTTGCCCATCCTCCCAGCCTTCCCAATCTACCAGGCCACTGTATATGTTGCTCGTTCTGACACAGCCTTATTCTTTTTTTTATCTGAATTCCTTGAACAAGGAGTCCCAGCCTCTCATTAATTGCTTCTACTTGGGTCTTTTGTGCCTTCCATTAAGTGAGGAAATGTTGCCCATAAAATTTTCATTTTAAAAGCCAACTTGTTTGGTTTAGATTGAAATTCCCCTGGCAGGACCAGCTCAGGGAAACAGACACGCATTCATTGCATTAAAGAGAAGGCTTGAGTGAAGATAAAAACAGAAGTTGAAAAATTAGATTTAAAAAGAGAGAGGCAGTTAAAGAAAATAAATAAAAATGAACCACGTAGGCCCCAGGTTCCATTCCACATGTCCTACTAAAAAGGATAACAGAAACCAAACTTACTTCTTCAGGGACCCCAGAAATACCAACTCAAATGGAGATTCAGTGAGAAGGGAGAGGGCCTCAGGCTTTAGTCAAAAGGGCAAGAAACTTAACACACCAGATAGGATGGATGGGGGAAATGGAATACACCAGTTCAAGGAACTTGGCTTTTTAACAAAGATATTCCTTCCCTTTTATTCTAAGTCACACCAGACTTTCAATTCCGCTTCCAACTAACTTGAAACATAGATTTCACCTCTGACTCCCTCCCATTCTGAGAAGTGATCATTTGGCCTTATTTTGCTGGGAGGTCCTCCAAGAAACTACCAAATCTCTTTACCCTGTTACTGCCCTATCTTTTCCCACAACCCTCCCTTTCTAGCTCCCCTTTTATGTGTTATCTTCCCTTACATTAGAATGTAAGCTCCCTGAGCACAGGGACTATCTTGCTAGTTTTCCTTTATATCTGTGATACTAGCATAACACTCAGTGTCTGAGAGCACACCAAAAGTGCTTCATTAATGCTCACTCCCATCTATCTATATCTACACATCTATCTCTCCATCTGTCTATCCATCCAGCCATTTAGTCATCCATCTAACCAACTGGCTAGCTAGCTATCCACCTATCTACTTATATGAAAGAACCTATAAGACAAAATATAAGAATCATAGAATCTCAGAATTGGAAGAGGCCTTGGAAGCTACTTAATGTACTGAGAATCTTCCTGAAAATATCTTCTCAATGGAAAGAACTCTGGATGAAGAGTCTGGGAACAGAAGAGGGAGAGGGTCAGGCAAGATCTGACTTGACTGTTCAGACTGCTAGGGTTTCTTTATAAGGGGACTTGATCCCAGGGTTGCTCCCATTCAACAAGACAAGCTCTAAAAGCTGTTCTAGTTGGGGTTAGCTCATTCTGATACTTAATCAGGAATTCTATTTCCCCTTTTAACATGAGCATAGAGATTCTTTCAAAAATCCCAAACCCACAATCCTTATCCCAAATTCTATGATTGTCTGTTTAAACACCTTCGCTGATACCTACTAAAGCAGCCCGATTCCTCTTTGGGATAGCTCTCATTGTTAAGAAGTTTTTCTTTTCATAAGGCTTCAAGATGCCTCTCTGAAACTTTGCTTCTTTGCTCCTACTTCTGTCCTCCAAAACTAAGCAAAATGAGGCTCAATTATTCTTCCACACAATGGCCTTTCAGTTACTTAAAGATAGCCTCCACACCTGATGTTGTTGGGTCATTTCAATCATGTCCAATTCTTCATGTCCCCATTTGGGTTTTTCTTGGCCGAGTATGCCATTTTATGGTTCATTTTATGGATGAGGAAACTGAGGCAAATAGGGTAAAGTGATTTGCTCAGTGTCTGAGACTGGATTTGAACTCAGGAATATGAGTCTTCCTGACTCCAGGTCTGGCACTCTATCCATTGTGCCACCTGGCTGAAACTTATCTTACAGAAGAGAAAACTAAACTTGAGAGATAAAGGGACTTTCCCAAAATTATACTGGTAGGAAATAGCAAGAATTCAAACTCAGGGCTTCTCAACTTGTAACTGGAGCTTAATCTTCAGAGTTATGGGTTCACAATACCAAATGTAGGGCTCACAAAATTATGACTTATTATCAATAAATGTTTGATTTAAATTCCTATTTATAAACCTATATATCCGGAGTCATGTAAAAATTTCTCAGATGAGAAAGGGTCGTGAACAGAAAAAGTTTAAGAAGACCTACTCTATATACCTACTATTTTTTTCTTATGAGTTAGTTACAAAACAAGTCCAGAAGCCAGAGCCCAACCCAGGCCACTTTTCTTTTTAAATGTTTTACCGGCGCTCTTTTCTCCTCTCACATAACTGTCACTTTCTAATGTCTCTAACCATAAAGCATTCCCTGGAGAAGTGCACTCAAGCAAAACCAATCAATGTAGTGTCTGTGTCTGCAAAAGCACACTTCTTTCCCCACCTGTAGTTCATCACCTCTCTCCACTTCAGCATCAGTCCTGCCATCTACTGCATGAGTCAATTCTCACACCTTTTAATGTTGCTTTCCTTTACGTTTTCGTAACTATCATGTAAATCATTCTTCCAGTGATGCTTACTTCACTTTACATCAGTTCATAAGAGTTTTCCCAAGTTTTTCTGAATTCTTTATATTTCCTATTCCTTACACATCCCACTGCATTCACAAATCTCAATTTTTTAAACTATTCTCCAGTTTGTGAGCACTCACTTTCCTTCTAGTCCTTTGTTACTACAAAAGGGGCTACCATAAATACTATTATATCTATAAGATCTTCTCTCTGTCTTTGGCCTCCTTTGGGTATATTACTAGAAATGACATCACTGAGTCAAAATTCCTACCTATTGAACATGACTGCAAAATGTTTTCCAAAATGGTTAGGGGGAAACACATACCAACTATGTGCCAGGCACTAAGCTAGGCACTTTACAATTTTTTAATAACTTTTTATTGATAGAACCCATGCCAGGGTAATTTTTTTACAGCATTATCCCTTGCATTCACTTCTGTTCCGATTTTTCCCCTCCCTCCCTCCACCCCCTCCCCCAGATGGCAAGCAGTCTTTTACATGTTGAATAGGTTACACTTTACAATTTTTATCCCATTTTATTCTCACAACAACCCTGGGTGATAGGTGCTATTATTATTATTATTATTATTTCCATTTTACAGATGAGGAAACTAAAGCAAACAATGGTCAAATGTGTTGCCCATTAAATATATTATATATATTTATATTATATATATTATATTTATATATTTATATTATATTATTTATATTTAAATATATAAGGCCAAATTTGAATTCAGGTCTTTTTGACTCCAAGCTCAGAATTCTAACCACTGAACTGCCTAGATGGCTCTGTAAGCTATGACTAATTCATACCTTTACCAATAGTACATAAGAATACCTACCTTTCCATAACCACTCCAGCACTTAGCATTTTTTGTCTATTCATTTTTTCTAGGTTTTTCCCACCAAGTTATGTATCAACATAGACATATGCTTCAATCCAGCATATTTGCACCTATATAAATTCACATGTCCTTATTTTTGTCTATCCTTCTGAATGTATATGGGTTTGTATATGTGTAAGGGGGGACAGGAGCTGTCTAACAGACTGAACCTGAAAGAAAGCTGTTGAATCCTCAGCAACCTGAAGTTTTCACCCTAGAGGCCAATAGACAATCCTCTCAAGCCATCTTTAAAAAAAAAAATTAATAATATTTTATTTTCTTCCCCAATTACATGTAAAGGCAATTTTTAACATTCTTTTTTTTTAATTTTGAGTTTCAAATTTTCTCTCCCTTTCTTTAACTCTTCCCTATCTGAGATGGTAAGTAATTTGATATAAAAAATGTTCAATCATGCAAAACATTAAATTACCATATTATCTATATTGTGAAAGAAGACACAGATCTAATGGGAAAAAAATGGAAAAAAATACAAAAAGTGAAAAATAATGTGATTTCATCTACATTCAGATTCTATCAGTTCTTTCTCTGGAGGGGTATAGTATTTTTCCCTATGAGTCTTTTGGAATTGTCTTGAGATATTGTATTGCTGAGAATTGCTAAGTCATTCACAGTTGATCATTGTACAGTGTTGCTATTACTTGTACAATGTACTGGTTCTATTCACTTTGCAACAGTTCATGTAGGTCTTTCCAAGTTTTTTAGAAACTAGTTTGCTCATAGTTTCTTATAGCACATTAATATCCCATTCCAATAAGATACCACACTTTGGTCAGTTATTTTCCAATCAATGGGCAGTTCCTCAGTTTCCAATTCTTTACTACCACAAAAAGAACTGCTATAAATATTTTTGTACAAACAGGTCATTTTCCTTTTTTTGTTTCTTTGGAATATAGACCCAGTATTGGTATTGCTGGTTAAAGAATATGCACAGTTGTATAGACTTTTGGACATAGCTTCAAATTGCTCTCCAGAATGGTTGGATCTACAAATAGTGCACTAATGTCCTAGTTTCTCCATATTCCCTCCAACATTTATTAATTTTCTGTCATATTAGCTAATTTGATAACTATAAGGGAATATCTCAAAGTTGTTTTAATTTGCATTTCTCTAATCAATAGTGATTTAGACATTTTTCATATGAATATAGATACCTCTGATTTCTTCATCTGAAAACTGCCTGCTCTGTCCTTTGACCATTTATCAACTGAGGAATGACCTCCCAAGTCATCATAAGGAGAGGAGAGGTCAGAAGTTTCAGGCACAAGAAAAGGGCACTGTTCTTGGAATCAGGGCACCTGGGTTCCTGTACCACCTGGCTCTGACTCTTAGTTACTGTAGGTGACTCCAAACTATTTCCTCTTCCGTGATTTTGTCAGAATGGGGAACTCCAGGTTACACAGATAATCTCTCTGTGTCTTAGTCAATAAGTCCTAAGGGATTGTCTGACACAATTAGATTGTAAATGAATGTTAAGCTTCAGAGGAGGAGTTTGAAACTAGGTCTCTTGCCTTTAAGCAGCATTTCAGCTGTAAGTTAATGCTTCTTTCCCATGTAGAAAATAAGAATGTTGACACTTGAACTACTTAATAGGACTAGTTGGGAACCACTTTCTAACCCTATTTCCTACCTACCTCCCAAGCTATACTGGGACCAAAAGCAAAAAGTCAGTAACAGGGTAGGACAGAAGGGTCTTTCTTCCAGAATCTCAGAGGTGACAAAACGGGGAGAGGCAGTACTATGTTCCCATTGATATGATAGAAAAAGCATCAAATTTGCAATCATTGTAGAATGCAATCAGTATGGTATAGTGAATAGTGAGGTAGTGAGGTTCAAGTCCTACTCTCTAATACTGAACAAACCTTAACTTAAATCTCTCAGGTCTCTGGACGATTCTATACAACTTTAAATTGCAGAGAACATGCTGGTCTGTACTAGTCTAAGGAGTTTCCATACCAGAAGTTCATACATCCTGTCTCCTAGATTGTACGCTCCTTGAGGACAGAGTCTACACATATAGTGTCTGATACATAGTAAGAGCTTGTTGATAGAAAAAGAAAAAACAATCAAAATTGAATACTACAAAATTATAATGACCAATTTGATCCCAAAGGAAAGATATAAGAATATACCTTCTTATATTTCTTTGCAAAGGCTGGGATATAGAACACTACATGTATCCAACTTTTTTATAATATTAGTTTTGCTGAACTTGTTTTTCTTTATGTTTACTTGTTATAAGAGATAGCTCTCTGAGGGCAGAATGGGAGAGACATATCATGAAACATAAATGATATAAAAACAAAACATCAATAACTTTTTTTAACTCTTGTTCATTATTTAGTGTATTTGTCACCTGGACAAGAGAACTAACCTCTTTTAAATTACCCACCCTCATCATCTCATGTTATAGACAAAAAACAGGATTTGGCCAAAGTCTGAAAGCTTCAAAGCTGGTGCTCTTTCCACTATTCTGATACTCTTTTTTACCCCATGGGGAGGCAATTGGGGTTGTGACTTGCCCAAGGTCACACAGTTAGGCATTATTTGAACTCAGATCCTCCAAACTCCACTGCTGGTATTCTACCCACTGAGCTCCATCTGCCCCCCAAAAAACAACTACTTTTTAAATTGTCATTATATGACAGACATCCTCTGCTTTATCAGAGTTTCAAATATCCATCTCAATGACTTTCCCATAGAGAGGTTCATCCCCAACTGCCCAGTTAGAATGAAAAACTCACTTAGTGTATGGTCATGCTAGTCAATAAACAAACAAATAAATGCGGGAAGGAAGGAAGGAAAGGTAAATGAAGAGGAGAAATGAAAAAAAGGAGGGAAAAAAGAAAGGGAAGAAGGGAGGAAGGAACAGACAAATGAATGAATGAGCGAATGAAGGAAAAAGAAGGGGAGGATGGGGAAGGAAGAATAATGGAGGGCAGCCAGGTGGTGCGGTGAATAGAACATCAGCCCTGAAGTCAGGAGGACCTGAGTTCAAATCTAGCCTCAGACACTTAACACTTCCTAGCTGTGTGACCTTGGGCAAGTCACGTAACCCCAATTGCCTCAGCAAGAAAGAAAGAAAGAGAAGAATGGAAGGAAGAAAGGAGGGAAGAATGAGGAGGGAAGACAGTCCTTACCCTCAAAAAATATGAGTGAACACAACAGTAAAAGGGAGTTGAAAGGAGAGATTAGATATAGGAGAGAAGATTTTGAAGTCCAAAAAGTCAAAAGCAAGGCTGAAAGATGCTCTAGTAGGAGAAGGGGGAAGGAGAGGGGCCTTTCAGGGGAATATTCTATGACCAGGAATAGTAAGATATTCCTGAGAGAGAGGAAGCCCCAGGTACTGAGGGAAATTTCAGGATGATACAGGAATAGAGACATGATTTTGAAGAGGAAGCTATTTCCTCTTTATTAAAGAAATAACTAACAGTCACAAGATCCACAAAAATACATCAAAAGAAACTTAACAATCATAATTTAATGACAAAACTACCATTACACTCATCCAAGTAACTGGTTGTCCTTAAAACATGAATGAATGAATAACTATTTATTATTTATTATGCACCATCAAGAGCAGTTTGCAAGTAGATATTTTTACAATTAAAATTAGGTCAACATTCTCCATACAATTTCCACTGGGTCTGTGTCTTTTGGCAAGCCAATCAAAAGACTGAGCTCTTCTACCTATTTGTGGAACTCATTCCAATATAGAAACTTTCCTTCTACCATTCAACTCCAACCCACCAATCCAAGACCTCCAGACCTCTCAAACTCCCAAAGTTCCCTCCCAATTTGGACACATCTATCTCAAGAATGATGATTAGTTCCCTACACTCAGGAAAGGAATACTAGGTAGACACAGCCAGAGGCCCAGGCTTAAGTAGACTCGGTTGAGATCCCTGCTCTAGGTGCTATGTTAGAATCACCATGCTTCCAAGGTAAGAAAAAGGATGGCCCCTACTCCTACCCCTCAGGGAAAACTTCCTTGCCACATATAAAGAGTTGAACAAAGAAAATGAATCAGAATCTGGCAATACTCCAAGGAACTACCCAGGGTTTACTTTGTCATTCCAAAACTCCACGTACTCTCAATGCTAAGATACATGTCATCAGACAGAAGCAGACAAAGCAACTTGATACATGTTTCATCCCCATTACTCTTTTCCCCTGATTGAATATTTCATGGCTTCAGGAAATAGATTTGTTCATATCCCCAATTCTGGAAAATTACGTTGTATGGGGAAGGCTCAAACATTGTCTTTCCCGGGGCCTTTCTCAGTGTCTTGCACTAGAGTCAAAAGATCCAATCATTAATGGTCTCCTAAATGCCATGGGAAGAGATTCCACAGTCTATACAACTCAGTAGTTATAGAGTCCCAAGATTAACAGCCCTTAGGGAGAATCCTTCCCTACCTCAGCTAGTTACAATCACTTCAAATTATAAAGATGTGCAAATTCAACAAATCCTCACAGATTATCACCTGCAAGTACTTATAACAGCTTGTCACAACATAAGCAAATAAAGAAAAAGAAAAAATGGATATTAGAATAAAACAACCAACAAAAATGAAAAAATAGGAGGAAAAGGAGAGGGGGAAGCTGAGTTTTCCTTCTCTAGTTCCAAATGAGCTCACAGACCATGTGAGGTTCCGTACAGCTATTGAAGACCTAAGTTCAATTGGCAGTTGCTGCCTTACCTACCAATGAGAAGCTAAAACTTACTTGTGTTCAGAAGCATCCATGATTTCCTACAGCACATAGGGTAACCTTTATGTTTCCCAAAGGTTCCCTTGCCAATGCACATGGTCATTCATATAGGACAAATATCTCTCTAGGTAATAACCATAAAACATAGGACAGCCACTTTTCTCCTGTGAATCCTAATTAATGCATAGGATGATTCAATTTAGGGACCTGAAGTTACCCAATAATAGGACTTATAGCATTAATTCAAAATGATATCAAAACTCAGATGAGCCCTGAACACAGGAAGGGCACTACCCTCCAAAAAAAAAAAAAAAGGGATTGAACATGTTGTCTTTTTCAGGTTAAAAGGCAATATTACTCCTCTTCACACACTTCACACATCCCAGCCAAACTGAGCTCTCTGCTGCTTGGGATCCACAACATTCCACCCCACATCTTGGTGCCTTTGTAGAAGCTGACGTCTGTTCCTGGGATGTGCTTCCTTCTCACATCCATCTCTTCCATGGTACCAATATTCCTTCACATCTCAACTTAAGCACAACATCCCATATGAGGCCTTTCTGGAGTCCCTGGAATCAAGTATAATTCCCAGGAATTAGGTGGATCCCCACCTGTAATGGGCTGAGGCTTGAGTTGATGCACTGAGGTCCCAAGCACATGAGGCTAAATAGTAATTGGACCATAATCTATTAATATATATGCTTGGAGAAAGAATGGCCCCCGCCCACTCTTTGTGCAAGTCCTGATGTGTTGTATAGGAAATGACGATTTTGGTGGGTGGAGGCAGGGGAGAGAAAAGGGAAGGGGAAGGAGAGACTGCTTGCATTTGCCATTGCGACGGCACTTTCAGCTCAGATCCCCCTCTGTTAGCTGGCTTCCTGTCGCAGCTGCCCATATTGCTATTGCAATCCTTATTCATCTCTTCACTTCAATAAAGATTGGAAATTTTTCCCTTAACCTGAATTCCTGACTCTGGCTGATTTTAAATACGCAGTTATTACACCCACCCACCAAAAATAAATGTATTTACTTGGGTGTACACTTGTTTCCTCCAACAAACCAGGAAACTAGATGATTTGATGTTAAAAGTTTAGTTTAAAAAAGACTTGGATCTGGAGTCAAGAATGTCTCAGACAATATCACTACACACCTGTCAGATTGGCTAAGATGACAGGAAAAAATAATGATGAATGTTGGAGGGGATGCGGGAAAACGGGGACACTGGTGCATTGTTGGTGGAGTTGTGAACGAATCCAACCATTCTGGAGAGCAATCTGGAATTATGCCCAAAAAGTTATCAAACTGTGCATACCCTTTGATCCAGCAGTGTTACTACTGGGCTTATACCCCAAAGAGATACTAAAAAAGGGAAAGGGGCCTGTATGTGCCAAAATGTTTGTGGCAGCCCTGTTTGTAGCGGCTAGAAACTGGAAAATGAATGGATGCCCATCCATTGGAGAATGGCTGGGTAAATTGTGGTATATGAATGTTATGGAATATTATTGCTCTGTAAGGAATGACCAGCAGGATGAATACAGAGAGGCTTGGAGAGACCTACATGGACTGATGCTAAGTGAGATGAGCAGAACCAGGAGATCATTATACACTTCGACAACGATATTGTATGAGGATGTATTCTGATGGAAGTGGATTTCTATGACAAAGAGACTTAACTGAGTTTCAATGGATAAATGATGGACAGAAACAGCTACACCCAAAGAAGGAACACTGGGAAACGAATGTGAACTATTTGCATTTTTGATTTTCTTCCCGGGTTATTTTTACCTTCTGAATCCAATTCTCCCTGTGCAACAGGAGAACTGTTCGGTTCTGCAAATATGTATTGTATCTAGGATATACTGCAACATATTTAATATATATAGGACTGCTTGCCATCTTGGGGGGGGGTGGAGGGAGGGAGGGGAAAAAACGAAACATAAATGAGTGCAAGGGATAATGTAAAAAATTACCCTGGCATGGATTCTGTCAATACAAAGTTATTATTAAATAAAATAAAATTTAAATTTAAAAAAAAAAAGAATGTCTCAGACACTTGCTTGTAACCATTGGCAAGTTATTTAACCACCATAAACTGTGTCAGTTTCCTCATCTGTAGAATGGGGATAATAATAATATTTATCTCCCACTGTTATTTTGAGAATGAATTAATATTTATAGAAAGCCTTAAAGAACTATTTATACAAATGATACCTTTTGTTATTATTATTAGTCAAGAGAAGAGACTTTTTCATTTGTCTTTAAACCCTCACTGCCTAGCAAAGTGTCTGGTACATGGTAAGAGCTTATTAAATTTTTGTTGATGGATTGATTGGTTCACTTCTCACACAGAATGAGGAGGACTCCTTTGATTCCCTGTTTTAATACTTAATATCTATATAACCTGGAGTATAACCTGGAGCTCTTATAGCCTCAGTTCTTTCATCTAAAATTGGGAGAATAATATTTTTGCTATCTCAAAGGATTGTTGTGAAAAAAGGGATAGGGTCTAAACCTCTGATTTCATGGGCATATGGAATTTCTGGCCAAGAAACCCCTTCAACCAACATTGAATTGATCAGGGCACTGAAAATTTAAGGGATTTCCTCAAGATCACACAGACAGTCTATGTTAGAGGTGAAACTGGAACCCAAGTGTTCCTATTTCTGAGGACAGCTTTATACATTATAGTAAAAATCTTTTGCTGGGAAAAAAAAGCATTTATTTTTTATAGTATTTTATTTTTCCAAATACATACAAAGATAGTTTTCAACACTCACTTTTGTAAAACTTTGTGTTCCAAATTTTTCTCCCTTTCTTCTTTCCTCCCCCTCCCCAACACAGCAAGCAATCTGATATAAGTTAAACATATGCAATGAAGAAATGATTTCATAAATGTGTTACTATCTCATTCTCATCTTTTCCATGATGATGATGATGATCTTCCAGGTACTTAAGCTATTAATTAGCTCTAAAATAAAAGCTATTACTCTGAAAATGATTTTCATTTTAACCTTTAAGTTCATTGACATAGGTATAAATCATCATCCATCCATAGCTGTTCAACCTGACCAAGTTTTCCATGTTCTAAAGACCTCCCTCTAGGTCTTTTACCATTCTCTGGGTTCCACCAGGATGTTTTCTTAAGAGTTTTACATTCCAACATGACCACAGGACCTCTTTTTCTGATATTAGATATCCTTGATATGACTATTAATCCTGGGCATTGTGATGCAGTGAAAGAAAGCTGTCTTCTACTCAAGAAGACCTGGTTCAAATCTTGCCTCTAAAACATGCTCATTGTATGACTTGGAAGAAATTATTTCTTAGTGAACTAGGATCCTCAGGAATGGGGTCAAAACCTCTGAATTTATGGGCATAAAGAATTTCTAGTGAAGAAACTCTTTCAACTAACACTGAATTGATCAAAGTACTGAAAATTTAAGGGACTTTCCCAAGACATGTCAGAGATGAGGTTGGAACTCAAGTGTTCCTCAGGAAGTTCTCAGATCCATTAGATGCTTACAACGATAATACAAGGAATTCACTAAAAAAAAAAATTCTTTAGTGACACCTTAAATTATAAATGTTTGTAAAGGATTTTATAGGTATCATATAAAGTTACCCCAGGAATTCACTTATTTTATAGGTTGTTGAAAGGAGTTAAGGGAATACAAACTTTGGGAACCATTGCTCTAGGTGAATTTCTAAGGTTGTATTCTAGAGAAAGAATGCTGACTTGCACTGATACAAAAGGATTCTTTTATCAGAAAGTTTTTTCTATAGCTCCCATCCTGACACATCCAAATCAGTCTTTCCTGAAGTTTTCAGTGTTTCAGGATTCATGGTGATAATAAAATGGATTTCTTGTTGGGAAAGCATTGTGCAGCTTCCCAAATCCAATCCCATCTGCTCTCTTCTTTGTCTTCAAATTTGGACCCACCTCGTTGTACATCTGTAGCACCATACCAAGAAAGAGACAGAGAGACAAAGACAGAGACAGGAGAGATAGAAGCAGAGACAGAGAGACAGACAGAGCTATTAATAGGACTAATTCAAGGGGCTACCATTCCAAATGTATGCCATAATCTAAGTATTATGCTTGTTTTATCCAATTTTTATCCAACTGTTTTTTCCTTTGTGAATTACTGAACCAATCTCTTGAATATCTGTGTATAAAGATTAAGGAATGGTTTGAGACTTAATGAAGTACAATACAATCTACAAAGAGGATTGTCTGGAACAGAGCTGTCAAACTTACATAGGCAAAACTCCAAAGCACAGTCCAAACAAGATTTAAATGTAATTTTTTTGTGGTTTTCTGAGTAAATATGTTTTTGGTCAAGGATCTGTTTCTATTTGAATTTGATCCCACTGCTCTGGCATGAGTAATTCAGATTTAGGGCAGTTAGGTGGCGTAGTGAATAGAGCTTGGCTTCAGGAAGATTAATATTTGTGAATTCAACTCCAGACTGAGACACTAGCTAGCTGTGTGATCCTGGGCTTTTTCCTGCTTGCCTCAATTTCCTCATATATGAAATGAGCTAGAGAAGGAAATGGCAAACCACTCTAGTATCTTTGCCACAAAAACCTCAAAAGGAGACATGGAGAACCCTGAAGGGATTCAGACATGATTGAAAAATCATTGAACAAGAACCACTGCTCTGGAAGACCTCACTATTTATAGATATAGGAGAGCTGTGGGTTTGGGAAACATTCAAACTCCATCTAGAAGGAAAATCTAACCCAAATGGGCTTTGAGCCACATTACATAGAGAATCCTTTCTCCATCTGGACTCTGCCTGTGATATTCTCTATGACAGTGATAAATAATTTTGACAAGCAGAGGACATCTCCCTGATTTATGCTTCGCTTGAGATTGCTAATCAGAGAATCATTGAACAAAATTATTTCAATGGTTACATCTATCAAGAAATCTTGTATAATCTTAACATTTGTATGACAGACATCTTGTCTGAGGAGAAGCTATGAGGTAGAATTTTGTTCTACTATGGTCAAATGCTTTTTTATAATCAACATCTTTGTATTCGTTACACCTTTTAGTCCAGTTGTGAGAGGGTGAATACATGCTCCACTAAAGACAGTTGTCTGAAAAAGGCTGATTGTTCCCGGGTCACATTCTCATCAAGGATACCCTCTAAACATGCATAAATTATTCTCATAAAGATTTTCAGGGAGAATAGTGCTGATGTTTTCACAGTCGTTTTTCTTTTTTTGCTAAAAAAACAGAAAAAAAATTTGTCTGTGATTTTTTTCCTTCCATTCTTTATCTTCCCCTCTTTGTGATATCTTGAAATTCTACCCCTTAATATTTTGAAAACTGACCTGAAGCTCAGATATATTCTGAGTGTGTTAATCAGATCGTGCTATCCTTCCTGATTCCATCTCTTGAGAGCCACTTCCACTTCTTCATACAGAGCACTAGGTGTGGAAATGGTGGTTTCACTATTGTTCATAATAAAGATAGATCACTTACAGAAAATGGCAAATCTGTTCCATCTTCTTGTTGTCCTCATTTCAGTTTCATTTGCTTCATGAAAGTAGAGCAGGGGTCAGCACACCATGGCCTCTGGGCCAAATCCCATACACTGCCTGTGACTTTCAAGGTAGCCAGGGCTTGTTTTTTGGTTTTGGGTTTTTTTTCTTTTTTACAAAATTTCTGGATAGCTCTTATGCCATACATTTAAATGTAAATACTATTCTTAATTCACAGGCTTAACTTACACATGGCAGGTTTGATTTGGCCCATGGGCCATAGTTTACCAATTCTAAGACTTGGAGACAGGAAGACCCTGGTTCAAATTCCACCTTTAAATACATACTAGCTATGTGATTTTACCTCATCTGTAAAATAGGGAAGGAGTGAAGACTCAAGACTGAAGGACCTTTAAGGTCCTTCCAAGTCTAAATCTATGATCCTATGATCTATAGCAGCAATAATTCAATAAATATTTCTGAGTATTTACAACATACATGAAGACAAAAATTGCAACTTAACATTCTAATGGAATTGACCATATATAGATACATAGATTTTTTTTGTTTTGGGTTTTTTTTTGGGGGGGGGGGGAGAGGGGGAGTTGCAAGAGAAGGCATTAGCAATTAGAGAAACTAAGAAAAGTCATTATGTAGGAGGTAGTACATGAGTTGAATCTAGAAGTAAACCAGAAGTAAATCTAGAAGAAAATCTTGGAAACAGAGATGAAAAGAGGGTGTTCCTGAAAAGAGGGAAAGCCAGTGCAAAGTCTCCCTGACTTTATATGTATACACATGTATCTAACAGTCACTAAGTCAACCAGCTTTTACTGAGCGTCAGTCACTGTGCTAAGAACTGGGAATACACAAAAGGCAAAAGACAACCCCTCCCCTCAAAGCACTCACAATGTAATGAGGGAGACAATATGCAAACACTAGATATGGACAAGATACAGAGAAGTCAATTTGGGCTATTGTTTTTATCTTTCATTCTCAAAGAGGAGCATGACTTAGGGAGGGGATATTATGACATGTAAGTGAGCTGGATTTAGATGGGAGAGAGCTGTGCAAGGTCACCTGCCTCACTTTCCCTTCAGAGCCATCTGGGGCTAATGGTCCCAGAAGGAAAACATTAGCATTCAGGAAGAACAACAAAGCCTTCTTATAGAAGATTGAATTTTAGCTGGGAATTAAAGGGGGAAAGAAAGGAAGCAAAAATAAGGAGAGAATTCCAGGCATAAGCAACAGTCAGTGAAAATGCTGAGTGAAGAGATGGAATGGCTTTTTGATTTCCTTATTCCAGGAATAGCAAAGCAAAGTATGGAAAGATTAGAATCTGAATTAAGGGAATGAGATTTTTTTAAAAGACTAGAAAAGCAGGAGAGGGATAGGTTATGAAAGACTGAATTGCAAACAAAGGATTTTTTAAAGTATTTTATTCTGGAGCCCTTGGAGTTTGTTGAATAAACTATATTATCATGTCATGGAAGAACTTTACTAGGAGGATAGACTGAAGAAAGAAAAAATGGGAAGTCCAACCAGCAGGCTATTGCAATAATCCAGGTGTGAGATGATATCAGAAGAGAAAAGGGGTCATATATGGCATATGTTATTAAGATAAATTGACAAAATTTGACAACATATTGGACCCTAGGTGGTGAGACAATATGGAGTTGAAGATGATACCTAAGTTGCAATCCTGGATGCTGCTCTCTGTAGTAACAGGGAAGTTCAGGAAAGGGAAAGTTTAGGGGGAAAGATAAGTTCAGTTTGGGATATGTTGAGTTTAAAACATCCCTGGGACAACCAATTTAAGATATCCAATAGGCAGTTGAAAATGTGAGTATGGGAACTAGGAGAAAAGTTAGAGTTAGATAAATAAATCTAAGAATCATCAGCATAGAGATGACAAATTACTAAATCTGGGGAAATCTAATGAGTTCTCCAAACCAAATAGTACAGAGGGAGAAGAGGACCCAGGACAGAGCCCTATGGGACAGTGGTTAGTGGGCATGCCTAGGTGAAGATCCAGCACAGGAGAATGAGAAGAAGCTGTCAGATAGGTAGGAAGAAAACCAGGAGAAAGCAGTGTTTCTGGAAAAGCCTAGAATTATGGGGGAAAGTATCAAGAAGAGGGAAACTGATAGTATTAAGTGTTGCAGAGAAGAGAGGAAAGATGAGGATTGAGAAAGAGCCATTAAATTGGGTAATTAAGAAATCCTTGATAACTTTCGATTTTCAAAATTAGTTTTTTTTCAGTTTCAGTTGAATGATAAGATCAGAATCCAATCTGTAAAGTTAAAAAGGAAAGGAGAGAAAGCAAGTGAAGGCATAAATTATTGACATGTTTTCTAGGAATTGAGCAAAAAAAAAAAAAAAAAGGAGAAATATGAGAATGTAGCTAGTGGGGATGAACAGAAAAATGGGGAGGGAGGAGGTTATAAGATGAAAGAGATATGGACATGTCTATAGGAAGTAGCAAAGTAGCCAACAGACAGGAAGAGACTGAAGATAAGAGAACATGAACATGGCAGTTAGGTAGAACAGTGGATACAATGCCAGGCCTAGAATCAGGACAACTCATCTTCCTGAGCTCAAATCTGTCCTCAGACATTTACTAGCTGTGTGTCCTTGGGTACTGCCTCAGTTTTCTCATCTGTAAAATGAGCTAAAAAAGAAAATGGCAAAGTACTCTAGTAACTTTCCAAGAAAATCCCAAATGGAATCTATGACTCTATGTCAGACATGATTGAAAACAACTGGACAAGTTATGTAAATGGAGAGAATGAGATGCTTTGACTGAATTAGGATTCACAACAAGCTCTCGGCTCTCACTTTACCTTCCCCTGTTTTGTACTAATTTATAATATTATAGTGATTATAGCTCTATCATCCCCCTTCAAAGCATTTTGCAAAAGAACTCATACTCTAAACTTGTATTTTTCTCACCTGCCATCTTTCTCCATTTAGATAAGAAAGTTTTTGCTGACTCCAGCGGTTTATGGATTCCTTGGGCCTCCTCATTGTAGTGACTGTTTTATAACTATTCTCTAAGAAATGGGGCAATTGAAGTCAACGTCTTTTATGACCCAGCTTGTTTAAATAAATCAAGCTGAAGCTGCTGTAAAGGAAATGCAGTCTGTTTATCTTCATCCTTTCTTCTAATCTGGTGTTGATCTTGACTTCTATTCTAATTAGCTGATGATCTGACCTGGTTCAGAAATGAGTCTCCCATTTCCTGTCTATTAAGATATGGTCAGTGTTATTTTTTGTGATGTTGTTCAGTGATCATCACATCCAACGCCTTTCATTTCTCTTTTGGCAGAAAAATTATATATACATATATATACACACACACAATTGCAAGAAAGTTTATTTAGATAGATATACATATACATATATGCATATATGTATGTACAGTTGTAAGATTTATGAGAGGTTAGTCTCTTTATCTTTTTCCTCTTGTTTTTTCATCCCAAACCAATTTCCAAACTATTTTCTCATTCTCCTCTCCCTTGTTCATATTTACACAGAAGTCATCAACAGAAGACATTCACGGTAGGATGGTCTGCCAACTTGGCTTTCCTACCTTTACATCTTTTCACTCCTATTACTGGACTTGATGGTCCAACTATACAACTTATTAGATGTTCCTCACACAGTGGATAGAGCACTGGATTTGATGTCAGGCCCCTCACACTTAATAGGATGGATGATCCTGAAAAAGACATTTCACTACTGTGCCTCAGTTTTCCCGTGAATTAAAAATGAATAATAATAACCTACTTCCCAGGGTTGTTGTGAGGATCAAATGAGATATTTGTAAAGCACTTTCCAAACTTTAAAGAATTCGATAAATGCTGATTATTATTATCTCCCGTATCCTTCCCTCTGTACTGGCTGTCCTGAATGCCTAGAGTTATTCCTCACCCCAGTGCTTTTTTGACAGCTCAAATTCTCCTTCAGCAGGAGGCCTTCTCAGTCCTCCTAGCTATTAATGACTTGCCCTTTAAGGTTCCCTTCCTTCTCTTCTTTATGAGTCATGTATATAAGTTTTTTACATGTTACCTTCCCCAATAAAATGTAAACTCCCCATAGACGGGGACTTTCACTTTTGTCTTTATGGCTCAAACACCAAGACTGGCTTTTAAGAACTGACTGAATGATTGATTAATCATCAACATCTTCCTAATTCTTATCTTCACGATCAACAAAGACGCCTGGGGCCACCAGTGTAGCTTCTTTCTTAGTAAGATTCTCATTTTGTTAACCCTCATTAGGAGCACTGCAAGGAGAGAAGACCAAGCACCCTGTATTACTTGTGACCATATGTTGAAGTCTCTTATTCTCTCAATAAGAGAATACACAGAAATCTTCCCACCAAGACATTATCTTCTGTACCAGACCTCTTCTCCATTGACTGCTCTTAGGTCTCTTTAGCTCTTCCCACCTTATCATTTGACATTAGACTAGCTAAGATAATTAGCCAATTGGGACTGAGGATACAACATAATCTTTTAAATATTTTCCTTGGCTGAAAAGAACAAATAATCTTCAGTTGCCTTTGCAAAAAAGTTTGAGGTTAGACAGAAGGAAGAACTTCCAAAGATCAAAGGTATAGAAGTAACTGATTTGGATCCAGCTACCAGAAGAGGGCACCACAACCTTAACCATAGAAACTGATTATACTTTCTATTTAATCTGTGGATGATAAACCTTGTCATTAGCCAAAATGTTGGGATAGCAATTTACACAAATTGGATCCCTTTTATGCGAGACAAAATTGTGGAATCCTAAAATGTCAGGGTGGAAAGGACAAGAAGATCATAGATAAATAGGAACTCAGGGACCATCTGGTCAAACCCTCTACTTTTACAGATTTGAAAACTGAAAACCAGAGAAACTAAGTGACTTCTTGTCTAAGGCTTGTCTAAGACTTCTTATCTAAGGTCCAGAGAACCCACTGGTTCTCTTTCCCTCAAAATTAGTTCTTCAAGGCTCAACTCCTTAGAACTTAGAGTATCAGAACTAGATAGAAGACTGTCAGAGCTGGAAGAGAATTTAGAAGGTAGAACATTAAAATATAGAACATTAAGAACTGGAAGGGATCTTAAGACTATTGGATGAGCAGGACCAGGAGATCATTATATACTTCAACAACAATACTATATGATGATCAATTCTGATGGACGTGGCCATCTTCAGCAATGAGATGAACAAATCAGTTCCAGTGGAGCAGTGATGAACTGAACCAGCTACACCCAGCGAAAGACCTCTGGAAGATGACTAAGAACCATTACATTGAATTCCCAATCCCTATATTTTTGCCTGTCTGTATTTTTTATTTCCTTCACAGACTAATTGTACAATATTTCAGAGTCCAATTCTTTTTGTACAACAAAATAAGGGTTTGGACATATATACTTATATTGTATTTAATTTATACTTTAATATATTTAACATGTATTGATCATCCTGCCATCTAGGGGAGGGGGTGGGGGAGGAAGGGGAAAATTGGAACAAAAGGTTTGGCAATTGTCAATGCTGTAAAATTAGCCATGCATATAACTTGTAAATAAAAAGCTATTAAAAAATTAAAAAAAAAAAAGACTATTGGACATAGAATGTTAGGAAATGAATGAGACTTTAGAACATGGAATTTAAAGCCACAGCAAGTCCTAGAACATATTGTAAGTTGGAACAGAGAATGTTAGAGATAGAAGAAATAATTTGTCCTGGCACCATTGCTTCTGATTGGTCACATGTGACTAGGGCTCCCTGTTGATGAATTCACATTCAAAAGTATGACCAAATAAATTGAGGAAATTATTCAAATGAATCATGAATCCTTATTATACCCAATATATAGAAAGTTAGAGACAGATGTCTGTTTAGATCATGGACTGTCACTGGATGGTAGTGACTGAGTTTATCAGCATCTACTTTTCCCATGGACCAACCCAGTTCACTCACTTGCAGAGCTCAGAACATTTTGGGAGCACTGAAAGTTTGTGGTTCCCTAACCTATCATGTCCTTGAGATCTGTAACAATACAATATTTAATAGCCAGGAAAGCCTCGATAAGACCATTCCAGACTGAAGAGCCTTCAATGTGAAGTTCAAAGACAAGAAGTAGGCTGGAAGAATAAACAATCAAAGAAAGCATCCTATCTTTAAAAAGCTATTAGGGTGACAGAGATACTCAAAATACAAACACAGAAGAGAATAACTCCAAAACCTCAGACAAACAAAAGTTTGTTGTTATGCACAAATTTAACAAGACTCCATGAGACAACTAGGAATATCAAATCAAAACCAAATTATTTGAAAAATAAGGAGGGAAAATGTAAGATATCTAATTACAAAAATAACTGATCTGGAAAAATTGAATCATTGAAATATCTGAATACCAAGACCAAAAACATGAAAACTGCTCAGATATCTTAGAACCAGAAGATAAAGTAATAGAACATATCCACCAATCACCTCCTGAAAAAGACACTAAAATGAAAACCCCCAGAAACATAATAGTCAAAATCTAGAGCCTGCAGGTCAAAGATAATATATTGTATATAATCAGAAAGATTACTTTACAAATACTGGGGAGTCACAGTGAAGATTACACCCAGTTTAGCAGTCATAAAGGAATGGAAGGTTTGAGATATGTTATTACAGAAAGCAAAGGATATAGATTTATAGCCAAGAACAACTTGCCCAGTAAAACTGAGTATAATGCTATAGGGGGGAAAATGTATCTTTAATGAAATAGAGAACTTCCCAGCATTCCTGATGAAAAGATAAGAGCTGTATAGAAATTTTAAAGTAAAATGTAGGAATTAAGAGAAACATAAAAGGGTAAACAGGAACAAAATTAATTTGTTTACATTCTTATATAGAGAAATAACACATTTCCTCTCAACACTATCATCAGGGATCATAGAGTCTTATTAGATAAATCTCAAAAATCTTAAGAGAAGAGTATAAAAAAAGGGATAAGGAATACATGTTGGAAAAGTGGGGGAAGGTGATGATGAAGGAAGATGAGGGAAAATTATCTCACATGAGATCAGGTTATACAAGTAGATTTCTCTACAAGCAAGAAGTAGAGGGAGCAGTTGACTCTTGAATCTCATTTTCTTCTGAACAGTAGGAAATAATACACACACACACACACACACACACACACACTCACACACACTTTGTCCTAAACAAAATAAACTCTATCTAAGGATGTATGAAAATATTTACAATTTTGGAAGGAGTGATAAAGAATGGAACTCTGGGGTGATGCCCGTAAATTGAGAAATAGATGAATGATTTATAGCATATTAATATGATAGTATACTATTGTGCTACAAGAAATGAAGTATACTATTGTGCTACAAGAAATGGTTTCAGAGAAATCTGGGAAGACATGAAAAATGATGCAATGAAATGAATAGGAGAACAATTTATGCAAAAACAACGCGGTAAAGACAAGCTACTTTGAAACAATTAGGAACTCTGATCAGCATAATGACCAACCAAACATGATTTCAAAAGACTAATGTTAAAACGTGCTACCTCCCTCCTGAGAGAGAGAGGTAAAAGACCCTGATTGCAGAATGAGATATAATTTTTTTTGGCTATGGCTAATGCGGGAATTTGTGTTTTTTCTTTATACAAATTTGTAATTGAATTTTTTATTCTTTCATTCTTACTTAATGAGAAGGGATGGAAGGAAAAGTATGATTTTAACTAATTAAAACATTATTTTTTTGTCATGAATAAAAAGGACCTTAGAAACCAACTAATCCAATTCCCCTATTGTATAAATAGGAAAACTGAGGCCCAAAAAGGAAAGACCATAAGTTAATAGATTTAAAAGTTCTAGAGACTGGAGTTGTGAAATGATCCAACCATTCTGGAGAGCAATTTGAAACTAGTGCATCAAACTGTGCATACCCTTTGAGGGGGCTGTGTCTCTACTGGGTCTATAACCCAATGAGATCGTAAAAGAGGGAAAAGGACCCACGTGTACAAAAATGTCTGTGGCAGCCCTTTTTATAGTTGCAAGGAACTGGAAACTGAGTGGATGCCCATCAGTTGGAGAATGGCTGAATAAGTTATGGTGTTATGTATGTATTAGAATATTGTTCTATAAGAAATAATGAGCCAATTTCAGAAGCAGAACCAGGGGAACATTGTGCTCAGTAACAACAAAATTTTGTGATGATCAACTGTGATAGAACTGACTCTTTTCAACAATGAGGTGATTCAAGGCAATTCCAATAGATGTGATAGATGGAAAGTACCATGCAGAGAGATAACTATGGAAACTGAAAGTGAATCAAAGCACAATATTTTCACCTTTTTTGTTGTTGCTATTGTTTGCTTGGTTTCTTTTTCCTTTCTCATGTTTTTTTTCCCCCTTTTGATCTGATTTTTCTTATGCAGCATGATGAATATGGAAACATATTTAGAACTGCACATTTTAAACCTATATCAGATTGTTTAATATCTTGGGGAGGCAGAAGTAGGGAAGAGAGGGAGAAAAATTTGGGAGGTTTTGCAAAGGTAAATATTGAGAACTATCTCTGTGTGTATTTGGAAAAATAAAATACTATTTTAAAAGTTTTTAAAGTGCAAGGCACATTAGAAGTTCTCTCATCCAACAGTCCATTTAAAAATGAAAAAACTGAGGCCCCAAAAAGGTCATAATGTTGTACCACAGTTCCCTTTTGATGTCCTGAGCTAGTTTCCCCATTGTCCTATCTGCCTCAGGTTATAATCTTTCCCTCTTAATGTTTGATTTAGTTACTCTGCCTCCGCTTATAACCATTCCCTCTTAATGTTTAATGGGATAAAGGTCTTTATCCATTTTAGACATCATTAGAATATCTGGAGCCTTTCCAGTACCTCCCATTATGTCATCCTAGGTGCTTCCCCCCATTAGGTTATCCCTATCCAGGTACCTCTCTCATTATGTCATTGTTCTTGTTATCATATAAAAAAGCTTGCTGTCTGACACTTAATGCTGGATTCTTTGAGATGATAGTCTCATACAGCCCTGGGACCCATGGATCCATTTGGTCCCAGTATATATCTCCATTTAATAAACTATTGAATTGGTCTCTAATCTCTGTCTTACTCAATTTCTCTGACATTACAATAGGATTATAGATTTAAAACTAGAAAGGATCTTAGAGACAATGAAATCTAATCTTTTCGTTTTAGAGGTGAGGTAACAGAGGTTTCAACTGAATGGATGAATTGCCCAGGGTCCTATAGCATCTAAGTAAGCATCTGAGTAAGATTTGAATTCAAGTCTTCCTAACTCCATGTTGAGATGGAGATCCAAGATAGGATCCAAGTTGCCTTAACCTGAATACTAGCTCACAGTTCTCCTAACATTCAGGCTGCTCTCCTTTATACCCCACAGACACCTCTCTAAACTTCAAGAATTCTCCTCTCCTTCCCTCTCCTAAAAACTAATTCCCAACATTAAAAAAAAAAAAAAGCTTAAAAAAAAAAACCCTGTTTCATTTCTCTTACCCCTTAATCCTCATCTTTTCAAAGTGAAAAGGCCTCAGATTTTTGAGCCTTTCTTCTTACCTCTGCTACTCTAGCTTTATGCCTTTTCTCCCCATATCTCATGCATTGACTATTCTCTGGGCCTTCACCAGAAGCAATGGATAGACGTTACAAGGAGGCTATATGTCAGGAGAGACTTCCTCACAAGAACAATTGCCTAAAAATGAAATGAAATGCATTGGGAGGTAAGTTCTTCAAGGACAAGAACTGTCTTTTGCCTTTCTTCATATCTTCGCCACATAGCATAATTTCTGGCACATAGACACTCCATAACTGCTTACTGACTGGTAGATTGCATCTCCTTTGAGATCTTCCGTAAGAGATTAGAGAACTACTTGTCAAGGATTCCTTTCCTTAAAGAGCTGAACTAGAGATGGGTTCTCAAATTTTGTGATTCTGTGACAAGCTTCCTAAGCTGCTATATGTCAAAAAGTTCTTCTGCCCATTGCCTCAGTTCCTCCTAACTTGAGTTCACTGACAAATTGTATATTCTGGTTAATTGGATTACTTAACTCAGAGTGAAGTAGAAATTCTTTTTGCTTCAACTTTTATAGAAAATATTTCTCTTAATATAAATTTTATCTTAATTATCCTTGATAAGTACTGGTATTCAAATATATGAACAAAAACATGAAAATAAATTTGAAAAAAATGAGTATGCAAGCTGAGCCAAACAAAATCCAAAGTGACTGTCAATGATTACAAGATGAGCCTATAAGTTCTAAAAGTTGCCAATCAGTAATGCAACTGCATAAGACATATATATTTACTTTTACCTAGTGGGATTCACATTTTGTCTTCTTGATCCCTTTGGACTTTTTACTCTGTATATAGCAAAATACAAATCTGTTGTTACTGTTGTCTTTAAATAGTCATAAACAACATGATGTACAGTGGGGGGGGGGGGGGGGGGAAGATGAGTACCCTGCTGGAACCCTTCACTAGACTGGAAGATCTAGTCAACAAAGGAGGAAGGCACTGAGAGAAGCTAAAGGAAATGGGATAGGGATACATACAAACACACACACACACACACACAAATACAAATCTTACTTTCATTAAGCTTACATTTTAGTAGAAAGAGATTATTAACGTAGGGGATGGTAGCTAAGGAAAATAATTTTGCTCAGCAGAACCATAGTAGAGTAACCTAAGATACTTGGAAAGAAAAATGGCAAAACTGACTGCTTCATGGCTCCAGAATTAGAAGATTTGGGAGTCTTCACAGCTTCAAGATCATCTAGCATTTCGGTTGCCCTTTTCTGGACACTCTCCAGCTTATCAATGGTCCTTCTAGGATATGGTTCTGGAATAGAATGCAGTGCTCCTTATCTGAGATGCAGAATCCAATATCCAATATATCCCCACACCTGGAGTCAGGAATCCTAGGCTTCAGTCCTGGTCCTATCACTAACTTCTTATAAAAGGGAGACTAAGTCATTTTCCTTCTCTGAACTCCATTTTCTCCATCTGCTGAGGGAGAAACCGGACAGCCTGTCCTGGTAAAGTGATGCAAACAAACTTAAGTGGATTTACATTCTCTGGAAGAAACTCTTCGGGAAAGACTCTTTTCATACACAAACCTAGATGGTCCCACATCCTCTGGAAGCAGGAAGAAAGATAATCTAAAGTATGTACCTCTTCAGATGAAAAACTTAAGTAGCCTTGCCTATTCCCTTCTATTGTTCTGTTCCTAATCACCTGATATTGCCCACCAAGAGAGCATTTTCTTGATGTCTTCCTAATAATAAAAGCCTTTTCTTATCACAGCGTTTTATGTTAGCGAATTTCTCGCTTCCAGCCTGCCGCGTTTTGGAGAACTAGCTGAACAACCCAAATTCCTGCCACGATCCATACCTCATCACATCTACAAAATAAAGAAAAGACATCAGAAAGTCTTTAATCTGGAAATTTTCTTCCTCTGCTCTATGAGGTAAATACTGATAACAGAGATGGAGTTGGGTGTCTCAGTAGTCAGAAAGGCCTTCTGAGACAACTGGGACTTGAACTGGACTTTGATTCACATCTCAAGTCTGATACGTACTAATTACTACTAATAGATCCCTTAATATTCCTGGATCTCCTGTATAAAACAAGGAGATTGACTAAATGGAAAAGAGAGGAAGAAAAAGATAGGATAGGCCTCAAAACTGAGTGGGTGGAGGACTTAAAGGGGCTAGAAGGGCTGGATTATAGAAACTCCTCCTTTTATGTCAACCTACATATGTCCCAAATCCCAAAGCTTCCTGCCAGCGGCAAAGGGGCTTTCTGGGGCCTTTACCCAGTTATTTACCCAGGTGTTTTCCTGCTCCTGAGGCTCTGGAGACTCCACCCAGCATTTGGAAAGAACATCCAACAGTTAGTGAGAAGCTGCTGGGAGGAAGGGGATGTCCCCTGGAAAGCATCATTTGACTACAAGAGATACTTGGAACTGGCTCCTAGTCTTCCTGATTGCTAAATCCATTTGTATGTGAACCAGGGATTCCCCAGAGCAAAGCTGAGTTCTCCAGAATGGCATTTGATCTTCCCTATCTTTAGCAGAGAGACAGCCTAAACTGGTAAATTCCAGTTATCCCCTAATATGTCACTAGAATATAGCAGTTATTTAATAAGTGTTTATGGACTGATTTTGCCTGATTTATCCGGAGAAGAGCAAGTCCTTAATGTGACTCAGAAATCTGGCACAGAAGTTTGACAGGACATCAGAGGTCCAACCCATACCTAAAAAGGAATTCCTTTCAGTAGTATCTCTAACTTCCATTTGAAGACCCCTAAAGATGAGGAATTTACTACCAGTGCAAATAAAATTTGGAAGGAAAGAGCCCAAAGGATCTGCTACACTTCCAACAACATTCCACTCTAGGACAGAAAAGTTCCTCGAGATTTCCCCTTTCCCCGATTCCTCTCCCATTCTAATCTTATCTCTTCTGAGAAGTCTTTCATAATAACCTTCCCAACACAGTCTTTCCTCCGGGGAGCCTTCCATAGTATTTACAAAGTATGCCTAAGTGCCTTTTCACTTAGCATAGTACAATTTATTAATTTCTTCCCCAATCCCTGTGTTTACATTGTAAATGTCCAATATGTATGTATCTGTGAACATGTTACATTCCCATCACAGAATGTAAACTCCTTGAAGGCAGGAATTTTTCACTGTTGCATTTTGTATCCCAGTGCCTAGCATATAGTAAGTCCTTAAAAATGGCTTGTTGACTGATTGGTTAACTGTTTTTCTCTATTTATCTGGCTTCCCACGCCCCAAGGGGGAGGAAAAAAAAGGCTTTGAACTCTCCAGTAAGGCAAATAGCAAGGTCTCCCTACAGGTGGAACACAGGATCCCCTTTCCCACTTTGTAGTGACTAATGACAGCTGTCAAGAACTGAGTCCATATCCATTGCCCCTGAAAGGTCCATACCTAAAATCCAATCAATAGAGAGGGATGGATGGTCATTCCGGTCCTATAAATTGTAACATGTTGAAATCAGGACTTGATGTTTCTGCATATAGTAGAAGCTAGTGGGATTGGACTGAATTTAATTGAATATGGTTTAGGGAAAGATCTCTGAATAGGGAACAGCTATGAGAGAAAGGTCACCTGTAATATGAGGAGAAAGAGACAGAGAGACAGAGCTACAGACAGAGAGAGAGAGAGAGAGAGACAGAGACAGAGACAGAGAATCTGAGTTTTACTGCCAAGCTACTCCCTGAGGCAAGGAAGGAGGAGCACAGATAGGATCTTTTGGGCCTCAAGAGGACTTTTTGTTCTTTTGTTCCTAGCCAAATACTTTGCATTGACAAATTATCAAAACCCCACCCCATAATTACTGAATTTAATCAGAAAACCTCTTCCTCCTTATGTTATTTTCCTCCTTGTTGGTGTTTTTCTCCAGGTTAATTTTAAGTTTTGTTAGAGAACTTAGTTCTAGCCTTTTTTTTGTTAACTGCTGAAACCCCTTTCCTTGCTAAAAAATACTTATGGGTTTAGCTCACTCTTCGCAGTGTAACAAAAATTTTGCCCCTTGATTTGGAGAAGTCTAAGCCTACAAATTCTCTTGGAACAACTCCAGACATGATTTGGTTAGGAGACTGGCCCTTAACCCCAATATATCGGATACTCACTTGTATATATATACACATGTGTATATACTAAAACATTGCTGTGGAACTTTGGAAAAAATAGCCTAGATATTGCATAGGTTATCACATTTGATTAATCTTCATTAACTACTCTGTAGTTAACAGATGAGAAAACGGTCTTTAGAAAATGACATGACTCGTGCTCAAAGTAAGTAAACCCAGCTTTTCCCATTAATCCTAGCTGCTTGACATGGACCGCTTGGAGTATTTTAAGTGTCTCTCTATATCTGCACAGCAGCGCTTGTGCAGCTCCTTAGGACAAACTCAGAGTAAAAACGGATCTAGAAATTATCTAATCTAATCCCTTCGTTTTACAAATCAGGGAACTGCAGAGAACAGAAGCCCCAGAGGGGCTCGCCCTAGATTTTGAACCCGGGTCTCTGAACCCAGGAACCTGCGCTCATTTTCTATCACATGATGCTGTTTCTTTATGCCCACTCCCACAGGCCTAAAAAATGAATGGACGTTAAAAGGACACCAGGTGTAGACAGAGGCATGTCCCATGAGCCCGCCCTCCCCTTTCCCCACTTCCTCTTCCTTGGCCCCAAACCCACGTGGAAACCGCGCTTCACGGGGGCTGGAGAAGCCAGTCCCGGGTCAGAGTCTGGTGGTTTCGGCCAGCTTGGAGAGTCCGGGCCAGGCCCTTAGACCCACGCCGAAATACACGCTGCAGCTGCCCCGGGGGAGAAAGAGGCAGTGGGGCCGCCAGAGTTGGGGGGGGGGGGGGGCGGAGAGGCGTGTCCGAAGCGAACCGGGGAGGACCGGCCTGGCCGGAGAGAGGGGAGGAGCAGGAAGGGGCGGTGGCGACGGCTGCTCCGCCTCCTGCCTCTCCACCCGTGCCCGGCCCGGCCCCGCCGCCTCCTCCTTCTCCTCCTCCTCCCAAAGGGCAGCCACAGCGCTCCTGCTTTCCCGACTCTTCGAAACCGCCGCCACCTGTCGGGACCTGCCCACCCCCCGGTATAAAGTCCCGGGGACGAGCCCTGCCCCCCCGGAGTCGGACCCCCATGGAGACACTGCTGGGCACAGCGCACGGCCGGGTAGGAAGATCACGGCGCGGATGGGTGGGTGAAGGGGGGGGGGGGGCCGAGGGAAGAATGGTCTGGTCCCAGCTCGAACCCGGGGCGGTCCTCCCCCAACTTAGCTGAAGTTGTCTCGAAAGTACGGATAGAGGCCTCAGGGGCTAAAAGGGGTAGGAGGGGAGCGGGACAGCTATAGTCCATCTCCGTAATGGGCCTGAAGAGGAAGACGGAGACAGGCCAGCCCAGGGAAAGGCCGGAGCCTCTTGGGCCCCGGGGCGGAGTCGGGGAGAACTGTCCCCAATCTCCTTGGGCGAGGATTAGCCTGGCCAGATGGCACATTTCTCCACTGCTTCTCTCCAACTCTCTCTTCCCTCGAAAGTTTCTTTCGTACTTTTCTGCCCCTTCAGCAGTTTTGGGAACTTCTCTCTGGGTGCCCAAGTTACGTGACCTTGGCAGTGCCTTGGGACCGTTGCCTCAAGTCTGGATGTAAGAAACAGGATCTGGAGCGATCTCTCTTCCCTTTTCCCTTTCCCACCGTCACCTTTACCGTGAGATTGGGACCCTGGCCAGGTCTTAGTTGAGCTTGGCTGGAGGGGATGAATTCGCCACGAGTTTAGTTTGGTTTCTTGACCTCCCCCCATCCCGCTTTGCCAATCTGCCAATTTATCAGGTCCCTCCCTCACTCTTTTCCTAGTTAGTGGGATGGTCGGAAGGCTTGGGAAATGATACAACTGGAAACAGCTGCCAGGACCAGTGGGAGGGGTGGTCTGTGAGCTCTCCTTTCCCCCAATCAGAAAAGCTTTGTATGAGGGTGGGGGGAGAATTTGGGAGAGGTCTTGGGTTCCCAGGACTATTGGGGAGGTGATACTGTTAGAGAGGCTGGGTTTGTGAGTTTTTTCTGGCTATGCCTTTCTGGCCTCAGTTTCCTTGGCAACATGATGGCCAAGAGTACTGGAGATTTTGGATTTGCAGAATCACTAAATCTCAAAACTGAAAGAAAAAAAATCTAGTTCCTTTCTTTAGAGATGAAGAAGCAGGCTGAGAACTAGAAAGCGATTGGCCCAAGTTGTGTCAAAAATCAGTGTCAGGAACTGGGATTTGAATCCAGATCTCCCAAATTCAAACCAGAGTACTTTCTTTTACACTGTTTTATACATAGGCCTAAATGAATGCCCCCACCTCTTCTCTCTACCTTGACCTCTCTGATTAAGTGAGCATCTACTTTTTTGGTTTACAGAAGCTGGAAGGAACTGGGAACTTGAACTTGAGCCTTCAGGAAGAGAAGGATGAACATGGACCAGAGGTCCCCAGAAGTCCTTATTCCTCGAAATGAGGGCTCTCCACATCAAGCCAATCCTGCCATGAATCTTTCGGCTGTCCAGGAGAATGCATCTCTGGGACCCGCCAGCCTGGGGCTCCTTCCCAGACGGCGGGAGAGCCCCCAAACCAGCCGATCTGGTTCCCCACACAACAGAACTGTGATGAGTGCCCCAGAGCCAGGCCAACCAGAAGGATTGGATGATACAGAGCTACAGATGAAAATGGACTTTTTCCGGAAACTAGGCTACTCGTCCGGGGAGATCCAGGGGGTCCTTCACAAGCTGGGACATCAGGCTGACACCAATACTGTCCTGGGCGAGCTGGTGAAACACGGGTCAGCCACCGAGCGGGAAGCCCCACTGGATGGTCCTACGGAGCCCCCACTGGTGCCCCGAGGTGGAGGGACCCCAAAGGCACCCTCTCCTTGCCCTCCACCCTCTGAAGACAAGGAAGCCAGTAACCTGAGACCAGTGGTTATTGACGGGAGCAATGTTGCCATGAGGTCTGTTCACTCTCTCTGGATAGTATTTTGTCTCTGTTTTCATTGCCAGTTTACTTAGAGTTTGGAATGAAATGAGCATATTTGTCCCTGGCCCTCATTGCAGTCCTATAGTCAGATTTGAGTTTGATAGTTATCCTGGTCACACAAGCATGGGGTAACATGGCAGGCTTATGGGGGGTCTGTGAAACAAACATTCATTTAACTGCTGTGTGCATGGCACTGATGGGTACCCAATTCTGCCATCACCAAGACACAGGTACACCATCTAAAATGTTACATTTCTTATAGGAGGATAAGAAGGCCTTCTCTCCCCTTGGGGGAGAATTGGGTTTGCATCTCTGCTGACCTCACTTTCCTCATATTCAGAAGGATGTGGAGCGCATAGGAGCTTTCAGTTTCTAGAAAATACCAGCTTCATTATCTCTCTGAGGAAAGAAGGATTAATGGTTTGAGTGCCAGGCTTAGAGTTCTGAAGGATTGGGTTGAAATTGCCACTTTTTTACATTTACTACTTAACATGGCCATGTTAGTCATTTAATTTCTGTGAGGCTGAATTTTCTTGCCTTGAAGGGTTGTTTGGCTATATATAAGATCTTTGACAAACATAAAAACTCTTGATGCTAAGATAACCCTTCCTCCTCAAATGGGGGAAGTTGCTCCCAACTCTTTTTGCTTGAAAGAACCTGGATGAAAAGCAGTTAATTCCCGGCTTGTAAAGTGAGTAGGTGGACCCAGGGGGTGAGCCAAGTACTTAGACCTCAGGTGAGCCAGTGAGTCACCTGCCCCTCTGACTCAGGGGACTGTCCCTGCCAGAGCCCTGAGACATGGGGAAGGTGCTTCCTGGAGCTGACTAGGGACAGCGCCTCCTGACATGTTGGGTTTAAGCAGGAACACCCCTGTGTAAAGAGAAGGTAATGGGGTGGCTTGCATCCCAGCTTTTTTGCTCGGGCCCCAGCTGGACGCCGTGAGTTAAGTGGTCCTAGAGGTGTTACTGGGAGGTCCTGGGAAAATGGTCATACATAAGCTTAAACCTGAGACCAGGAGTCAGGAAGATCTGCATTCTAAATGCTGACTATGACCTTGGTCAGTTTCCTTCCCATAAAATTTCAATAAAATGAAAGGCAATGAAGTAGAATTTTTCAGCCCACTCATAAATCTGAGTGGCTTGCTAATGTAATTTTTTAAAATGTAAAAATGTAACTGAAATCTCCTGTCTTCAGTTTCTTAAGTGTTAGTAAAATACAACACATCTGATTTTGGGCAGTTAGTGACATGCTTTCCTTCCTTTACATATGGGATAACCGGGTCAGACAGGGTAGGAAGGATCGTAGATTTACTGTGGTAAAATTGGATAAGGTCATTCAGCAGATATCAGAGACTCCCAGTTCCCAGCCCAGCTACTCTTAGCCAGTGAGAGCTAGACTGAAAGACGAGGGAGTAGCTAGGATGGCCTTGGATACTGGGGCCTTCTAATTTCTCTCAACTTTCCTTTCCTATTTTAACAATCACTGACAAGTCCAGTTCTGAACTCAGAACAAGACAAGTTGGATTTGGGGCTGCCTGGATGTCGGGAAAGGATTTCTGAGAGAAAGTCTGACAAATCACAGTTTAGTGATTAGTGGTGGATTCTAACTCTGAGGGGCTCTTGACCTTTACTCTCCCTATCACAGCTCTGTTCAGCTCTAGCTGCAGAGGGCTACTCAACTCCTCATGCTATTCATTGTTGGTATCCCAGGGAATTGGGGAATCTCTGCTTGGATGACTGGACCAACTGAAGTGAGTGAGAACAATGGTGGGGAATCTTTCTAGTGTGTATGAGTTTAGGATCACTTGGGGGTCTCTGTGTGGTATGAGATTGTGTTGTGTAGGATGTGAGTACTGGTTTGTATAATTGGATGTGTATATATTGAATGTCTCCAAAGTTAGAATTTTTTTTTTTAATTTGTCTTTGTTTCCTAACATAGTACTTGGTTCCAAGTAAATACGTAATCTGTGAGGATGTTGGGTTGGATTAAGAATTGTCATTCTGGATTTGAAGTGGGAGGGCCTGGACTCAGATCCCCATTCCCCTGTGTAATGTAGGCAATTTCTGACCCTCGTTGGACCTCCATTTCCTCATCTCTAAAATGAGAGTTAAACTCCTGTAGTAGATCCTCAAGAGCAGAGGTTGTTGTAACCCTAGCCCAGTGCCTGATGCCCTATTGATTTTGTTGGCCCCTACAGGCCTTTCAGCTCCAAATCCCTGAGCCTTCAATGTGGATTTTGGATTGGGTGATGGTCTGCTGTGAGATTGATTTTAGGGTTTGCTATTTCAGGATAGTATGAAGGGACTGGTTGTCAGTGGCCTTGAATGTGTAATGTTTATTGGGGTGTCTCCAGATCCTGTAAGTGTATGGGGTGGGAGGTGCAGGTGTATAAGACAGGGCAGGGGGCTTCTCTGCTATATTTGTGTACAGTCAGTTTGGGGTAAGGAAGAAAACCTATCTGTTCCTTGGCATGTGTGTAGTAGATTGCTGGGACAACAGCGTGTGGGGGAGGGAGGATGAGGGGTTGGTAAATCCAGCCGGGCCCGGCTTGGAGCAGGCCAGAAAGGCCGGGCCCAGCCCTGGAAGCCATGTGGAGCAGGAGAGGAGAGAGGTCAGGCTGGGCTGGGACCACAGTCCCCTGCTGGCTGGGGTTTTCATTGCTCCCCAGGAGGGGAATTCCAGCCCTGACTTCCTGTATTGGCTGTGTTGCAAACTGGGTGCCTGCCCTGCCTGACTACTCCCCCCCTCCACCCCCCACCCCTCCAGCGCCCCCACCATATGCAAATCGGGTGGAAATTAACCTCTCATTTCCTTCTAAGGGAATTTTCTTATAGCCTGTTGCCAAATCAGATTACCTGGGGAGGGCTTCTTCTCTCCCTTCCCAGGGACTCTGGGAGAGCCTGCTTGGCCATATCTTCCCCCCGCCCCCCTCCCTCCTCCTCAGGCTCTGGGACAAGCTACTTTGATTAGAAAGAAAGTTTTTATTAAACATTAAAAGCTGACAAAGCTTAGAAGGGGCACGTTTTTGATTCGGCTGGCATTTTTCAAGCACCTACTGTGTGCCTGGCCCTGTGTTATACTTTAGAGAATGAGCCATGGAGCTGTGATTTCTTGCCTAGGAAACTCCCAGGTGAGATTGAGTTCCTTGCCAGTGCCAGTCAGCACATTCCCTTCAACTGTCTCAGAAGAGGGCTTGGAGAAGTTAGCACCTTCCCAAGCATATGTCAGGAGGCACTTGAATGTAGTCGGATCTCTCTTGGCTTCCAAGCCAGCTCTAACCACACTGTGCTGGACCCTGGAACACAGGGACAAAAATAAGTAGCTTCCATTATGGGGTAGTGAGAAATGGAGCCTTTAACTTTAACTTCAAGCATCATGTGGCTGTCCATTCCTTCCCACTGAATTGCCCTGGCCACAAACGCTATATTGGGTAGATTTTTTTTACTTGTT
This sequence comes from Antechinus flavipes, assembly GCF_016432865.1. Classification (NCBI taxonomy): domain Eukaryota; kingdom Metazoa; phylum Chordata; class Mammalia; order Dasyuromorphia; family Dasyuridae; genus Antechinus; species Antechinus flavipes. The sequence goes on from NC_067400.1 coordinate 563,444,850, forward strand.
AAGATTTCACAGTAAGACAAAGTCTTCTAGGGGCAGCAACATGTGGCCTCAGACACATAATTGAGTGATCCTAGGCAAATCACTTAATCCCAATTGCCTCAAACAAACAAAAAAAAAAAAGACCAATTCTTCTCAAAGGAGTATGGGTGGACTATTCTTTTGGGTTCTGATTGCCCAAGGGGGCAGAGAAGGGAGTTTGAGACTTTTGAGAAAAAGTAGACTTATAGGAAAAAAACAAAGGGGAGCTTTTGAGACCCTGGAGGAAAAGGGAGTTTCACATTCATTCAAAGCTCTCTGGCCAATAGTTTCCTTTGGGAGCCTACCTAATGGGCCATGACTGGAGAATACCAGTCTGTAATGTTCCCTCACTTCCCCTACCTCCTGAGGTTTTCTAAGGTTTGACTGACCATTCTTGGAGGGAAGGGGCCGGACTCAGGAATCTTCCAAAAGCAAGTAGCCCCTGGTTTGGTAGCTAGAATCTTCTCTGTGGGGGAGGTCCAAGCCAAGACTCAGTGCCCACCCTGTGAGCAGGTGGGTAGGTGTGTGGGTATGTTGGCACGTGTCTGTCCCACACCCAGAAGAGCCCTTTCTGACATGTTTATGCATGTGGGTTAAGGCAGGAGTAGGTTGGCTGTTTTGCCTCAGAGCTGAGGAGCCACCAGCTGTGAGAGTAAATGGGATTGCTCCCATAATGTGCCTCATCCCACCCCCGCCCCCACAAACCCACTCGGCTGCAAGAAGTAGGGAGATGAAGGTGTGTGCTACACCTAGGCCAGCTGGCTTCTTCCAGGAAACTTCCTGTGACTAACCTCACTCAGCCCAGGAGTGTGGGGGGCGGTGTTTGTGTGTCGGTGTACATGCACATCTGTGTGCTCATTTTCTCATTCAAATGAATTCCAGACTAACAGTCAAAAATTCCCGAATTCAAGGCCTTACACTTGCTTAACATGTCTTAGCAGTGGGTGATTCCAGACAGACCTTCTGTGCCTCCTGGCAACTTCTTAAAATCTAATCAAACCAAACCGCATTTATGTGAGCTTACCGTGCGCCAGCCCCTGTGTTAGCCCTGGAGATAGACAAAGGCAGATGACTCCTGCCCTCAGAGAGTTCCCAGTCTAATAGGTGAAACAATATGCAAACAACCTCAGAGATACAGACCAGATAAATCTGACTAGAATTAAGGAGGATCAGGAAAGGTTTCTTGCAGGAGGTGGGATTTTAGCTGAACCTTAAACAAAACCAGGATTTAGATTTGAAGAGGGAAAGATTAAGACCAAGGAGCATCTCTCCTAAATCCACAGAGGGAATTTTTTAAACCTCTAGGGGAAGAATGGGGGAGAAGAGAAGGGAAGGGATTCTGGAGGGGGAGAGGGAGACTATCTGTTTCCTCTCTATTGCCGCCTACCCCAGTCCTAGACCTGCCCCCTAAGCCTCAGCGAGCATCGCCTACCAGTGTATCTCCATTCCCATCAGTCTGGGGTTCAGTGCTATTTTCAGTGCAGCTGAGGTAAGCCATACATAAAAAGCAAGAGTCTTGAGCTAAAAGAGCTCTGATCTAGTCCTAGCCCTGCCACAAACCAAGGTCATAAGTGTGACCTTCAACAAATCATTTGATGTCTTTAGGCCTCAACTTCCGCCTTTCTAAAAGGAGGGGAGGTTGGACTAGCTAGCTAGTTAATCGCCCCAGCTGGTCCTTTCCTGGCCAGCTGGGTTTAGAACACCCAAGTGGGGGACAGAATGAGCAGAGGATTCATAGAAGTGGTTGTTTTTGTTGTTGTTTGTCCTCCCTTCTCGAAGGGGTCCATGACATACAAGTGAATTAGATTTGAGTGGTCACTTGCCTCACTTTCCCCTCCCTAGCCATCTGGATTCAGTGGCCAGATACAGATCAGAAACCCTAGAGATGGCTCTGGATGCAATGGCCTTTTTAAGCTAAGGTCTTTCACAAATCTCAGCTTGACAGAAAGAGGAGAGAGAAACATTCTTCCCCAGAAAGGAGGGTTTCTAGTGGAGAGGAGATGGGGGGGAAAAGGAGGGAGAAGAGTCCAATGGACTCAGTTCTTTGAAGGGAACTTGGAGGTGCAAGGTTTCATTTTGAAGGGGAAATTCAGCTCTGGAGGAGACTCACGCTCACCCAGCTAATAATGGAAGGGTCATTTCCCTGGCCGCCTTCTTTTTCCTGCTCAGCCTCCTGGTATCCTTTTCTGGACACCTTCTCTGGGAGCTACTTCTTGCCCTAACTGGGAGCTCTTTGCCCCTTTCCCCAGCTGCTCTCTGGGTTAATTCTGGGCTTGGTTGGTAGGAGAGTGGGCAGGCGGACAGACGCCCCAGAATGGGAACATCCCCGACAGGATGTGGTTTTCAGCAGCACTGCCTTCTTTACGTAAGATTAGTCTGTCTGATTTTGCCAGATGCATGAGTTCTCAATTCTTATTTGGGGCAGGGGGGAGGGAGGAGTAGGCAGTGGGAGAGAGGCCAGTGAGGCTAGGGAGTTGGCAGTCTGGACCTCCCACCCAGAATCACCAAGGCCCTGATTGCTTGGAAACCCTCTGCCACCTTGAGTTAATGTGCAGCTGGGCCTGGTTACATAGCAACCATAGGAGACTGAATTGATAGGGAGAACAGGGGGTGGTTTACCAGCCCCTTGTCTCTCCTGATTGCCCTCATAGTCATGCTGGGCTAAGGGAGAAAGTCTTTATTTAACCACAATGGCAGTATTTTTCCACTGAGAGAGGGAAAATGGGGATCACTATCCCCAATTTATAGACTGGGAGACTGAGATTCAGTACTGAGAACCCAGATGTCTGGTTATCTCATTTCACACCTACATTAGGGACTACCTTCCTCCCCCTCACCTCCAAATTTCTAGTCTAGGGGAGTTTGTTTATCTATTTGGGTTTTATATTTAATATTTTATTCTCAGTTACATGTAAAAACAATTTTTAACATTTGTTTTTAAAACTTTGAGTTCCTGATTCTCTCCCTTCCTGCCTCCCTACTCCCCCCCCATTGAAAAGGCATATGTGAAGTTAAACACAAAATTTCCATGAATGTCATTGTTGCAAAAGAAAACAGAGCTCCCCCCCCCAAAAAAAAAACCCTCAAGAAAAATAAAATTTAAAAAAAAGTATGTTTCAATATGTATTCAGAAATTTCTTTTACTGAATATAGGATAACATTTTTCATCATAAGTCCTTCAGAGTAGTCTTGAATCATTGTATTGCTGAAAATAAAGTCATTCACAGCTGATTATCTAGGGAAGTTTGTTTAGAAGAGCAGTACTTTTTAAGTCTGTGTGTCCTGGACCTACTAGATCTAGCTACATATCCTTTCTCAGAATAATGTATTTAAATACATAAAATAAATTGCATAAGATTATAAAGGAAACTGATTGTGGTGAAAAATAGTTCTCAGAATAGATATTTTTAAAAATTCATGGCCCTAGGTATAGGACACTTGAATGACAGCTACATTAGTCAATCAGCAAGCATTTCCGGAGAATCTTTCCAGATTCAAAGTACTATTTCCCTTGCTGGGAAAACAAATCCAAGGAATGAAAAATTTCAACAAGTAATTGCCTTGTACAAATATATCCAAACACCCAGATATAAAGAGAAGAGATTCCTAAGAGATTCTTAGGAAGAACCAGAAGAGATTTCAATCTTCTAGTTTAGATCATTAAGGTCAGTTGATTAGGTGGCAGAAGGATTCCAAAGATAGATTTCTTCAATGCCCAAATCCTCTTTCTTCTTCTTCCTAACTGTGTGACTTTATGACACAGGTCACTTTAACACTAGTCCTCAGTTTTCTTATTTGTAAAGTTAAGGAGTTAAACTAATTTGTCATGGATAGAGTGCTTGAATCCAGAGGACATGGATTCAATTCCTGTATTACATAATTGTTATTTGTATGACCTTGAGCAGATTACTTAAGTGGAGTTCAGTTTCTTCATCTGTAAGTTGAGGGGGGTGGACTAGGTATCTTTTCCAAGGTCTCTTTCAACTCCACAGCTCTGATCCTGTGATTCTAAGATCTGTCTTAAGATTAGCCTTCCATCCCCCAATTCTTAATTCTATTCTCTCTGGCCATAGATCATGCTGGTAAGTCTCCTCATTCAGACAGTTCACACACTCAAATCCTAGGGATGTTAAGTACTGTGAGATTGTTTTTGCCCAGCACCATATTCTAGAGCTCAGGTTCTGTTGGGGCAAATGGAAAGTTAAAAGAAATGACAGAACTATTCCCCTATTACCTCTTAACCCCAGTGCCTTTCCCTCTGTTAATTATTTCCTATTTATCCTCTATACAGATTACTTTGTATATATTTGTTGCATGTTGTCCCTTTCATTAGATTATAAACTCCTTGAAAACTGGAACTGTCTTTTGTCTCTTTGTATCCATAGTACTTAACACAGTGCCTGGCACATAGCAGGCACTTAATAAATGCTTATTGAATTTTCATACAGAAAGGCCAAATAATCTCCAGCAGAGACACTGAGTTCCTAATGCCTTAGGTCCGAGCTACTGGTTTCCCCTTAGGGATTCCTAAATCCATCTAGGTCTATCTCCCTTAGCCTTATAGTAATAGGATATGAGTATGAGGTGTATTTAAATCTGAAATGATCATTATCTTCTTTATGAACTTCCAAGAACAGCTTATTCATTCCCACAATTTTGGCTTTCATTTCTATCTTGAGAAAGGAATTGGAATGGGAAGGTTTAAATTATTTGCTATTTAGATCTTTGAATTATAACTTCGGAGTTGTGAAGAACTTTAAATGTACACACACACACACACCACAGAACTGGGGCTCAAAACCCAGATCTCTTGACTCCCAGTAGTAGAATTCAGGAATTTCATTAAATTACTTTGAGTTGTTTTTATAGTAGGAAATGATCCATAAAATCATTTAGTCTGGTTCCTTCTTTTTACAGATAAGGAAATTGAGAGAAGAGGGGCTCGGTTCATATCACATAGAGCAAATTCATATAGGAAATTGGGCAAGAGGCTAAATATCCTACCTCACTGGCCAGTTTTATCTCCTTGGAGGTGAGATGAGGTCATAGAATAATCATCATCATCATAATAACTATATTTGTGTAGGGCTTTAAAGTTTGCAAAATTTTTGCAAATATCTTATTTGATCTTTATAATACCCCTAAGGGAGGGAGGTGCTACTATTATCCCCATTTTAAATATGAGGAAATTGGGACAGACAGATTAAGTGATTTGCACAAAGTCCTGCAACTAGAAAGAGCCTGAGACCAAATTTGAATTGAAATTTTCCTACCTCTTCCTCCTATCTTTCCTCCATCTATTTGGCTCATATAGGTAATATAGCTACAGTTATAGATAGAGAGTCATAGCATCATTGATTTTTAGATCTGAAATGTGCTACCTTGGAGATTTATGTATTTTACACAAGATAAACTGAGGCCCACAGAAAAGTCAATCAAACTCCAGATTCTCTGATTCCTTTTTTCTAATCTGCCATGTTGCCCCAAGTGGGCACAGAACTCAAACGTTCTGTGTTGCCAGGTATGTCTGAACCCCTGGGGAGTTGGGGCTGCCAGATTCCTGGGTTTTCCCTCCCGTTAGAGGGGGATAGGGCCAAAGGGGAATTCCCAGCTGGTGATGCTGTGGGAGACTGGCCAGATGGCCCAAGGGAGTTCCCTGTTAGGACCCGATTTTTCTCATTCCTCAGATGGAGTCTTCAAGAGGACATGCAGTAACTACAGAAGCCAAATCTCTCTCCCTTCCTTTCTGGCCTGATAAAAATTGAACCCTGTGTCTTCTTGTCAATTGTTTTCTCCTCCCTCTTCTGTGTGGATTTACTCTATGATTTCTATCCATCTTCTAGCCATGGAAATAAGGAGGTTTTCTCTTGCCGGGGCATCTTGCTGGCTGTCAACTGGTTCCTGGAACGTGGCCACTCAGATATCACAGTGTTTGTCCCCTTGTGGAGGAAGGAGCAGCCACGTCCTGATGTGCCCATCACAGGTAAGGGGGGAGACATATAGAGCCTTCTCTGGGCTTCTGGGAGTGGGGAGAAAGGCGGGAATAGGAAAGGCCCTTAGATCAGGGAATGTTGGCCAAGCTAGGGTCTTGGGAGAGAATGTCCTCCTCCCTGCTTTCCCCCACCTCAAGCAGGGATTCAGAAAAATGGGGGCCGGACAGCAGTTTTGCATTTTCTCCCTATATTGTTCTGCTCTCTCTCTTTTGGATTGTCATTGCATCTACCTTCTTTTCTCTGGCAGGAAACTTTTTTTTGCCTTGCAAAATGTCTAGGTTGAGGACCCCGCATTTCTGTGGGAAAGGAGCTAATTGGGACCTTTTAGTGGAGATGTGGGTTGCTGCATAGGGGAAAGGGAAGTGTAGGTGCTGCCAACACCAGCACTGTCCAGAACAGACTGGGCTAAGGTCAAGGACAAGATTGTTGTGCTTCTCGATGGTTATCAAGTTGATCCCATTTCTAAAATATTTGAAGGTTTACAAAGAGCTTGCCTCACACCAGGCCCGTGAGGTCAGCGGTGAAGGCACCCCATTGCAAATGAGAAACATGCTTCTCCGAGGTTCACACAGCTAATCTAAGCATAATTAGCCAGGACTCTCAACTCGGACCAGTTGGCAGGTTAAGAACCTCAGCCATGGCAAGTCCCTTGACTGGGAAAAACTGAGGGCTCTCATCTTTAGCACCACATTCAAAGAGGGGTATGTTTTACTGAGCTGAGAACCCCAGTAGGGTGGGAAGTTCCTTTTTTTTCCTCTCAAAAAAAGTATCTTGTGAAATCATTTGAATCGAAATCCACCTACCAGTTCAAAATGAAACCAGCAGGTCCAGATACACTTTGCATTGAGCCAGTGTTTGAGTCAGTTCAATTTCCCAGCAGATAGAATCACAGATTTAGAACTGGAAGGAATTCAGAGCTACCTAGCCCAATCCTCATCTGCTTTCAACCTCATCATTGTGCAGATTAGGAAATTGAGGCCCAGAAAGATCATATTATCCTAGAGGTCAACCTTGAAGGAATCTTGGAGGCCACCTAGTCCAGTCCCACTGGTTTTAGATCTGCAAACTGGGGCCAGAAAGTCCTAAGTGACTTCCTTGAAGTGAAGTAGCTTGCCCTGAGGTAAGTGACACAGCTAGTAAATAGCTGAGATATGGGATACAGTCAATTATTCTAGCATCTTTACTGCCTCAAACCCTCACTGCTGTGGGGAAGACTACATGATGGAGTAAATAGGGTGCTAGACTTGGAGTCAAGGGTAAATGATTGCAGTGTGCCAAGTTCTGCAGCTAGCCCTGGGAGTACAAATAGGAAAGCAAGTCTGTATTTACTGTCAAGGAGTAATAAACCAGGAAGATAAGAGTTTCAAGTCCCACCTTTAACATTAGTTAGAAAACAAACAAGTGACTTGATCACTCTGAGCCTCAATTTTCTAATCTGTAAAATGGGGGTGATCATAGCTTCTTCACAGGATTGTTTGTTTGGAGGCTTGGATGAGATAATACACATAAAGGGGTTAGAATTATTCAGTAGTCAGGACTGGAGAGGGAGAAGAGGAAACACTAGCCCTGCACTCAGGGGCCCTTGCTCTGAAAGGTGAGACTCCCGAATCCTGGAGGCGGGTAGCCCGAGCGGGCGGTCCCATGGCTCCCTACCCTCAGCTTCCCACCTCCTCTCCGCAGATCAGCACATCCTTCGCGAGCTGGAGAAGAAGAAGATCTTGGTATTCACGCCGTCCCGGCGCGTGGGGGGGAAGCGGGTCGTGTGCTATGACGACCGATTCATAGTGAAGCTGGCGTTCGATTCTGACGGCATCATCGTCTCCAATGACACCTACAGGGACCTGCAGTGCGAGCGGTTGGAGTGGAAGAAGTTCATAGAGGACCGGCTGCTCATGTACTCTTTCGTCAATGATAAGTACGTCCTTCATCCTCCTTCCCGGCCCGCACGGGGGTAGTGAGGGTCTCCTGGGATTCCACTTAGTTAAAATGCCGATTTAAGCAGATACCCCACGCCAGGCACTGTGCTAGCAACTGGGGACATAACATTGAAAGACACCGGTCTGGAAGAACTTGTCTGCTACACGAAAAAATAACAGGGGTCAGGGAACAGCGTCCAGACGTGGGGGCCACTTGCACAAAGGCCCAGGGATGGAACGAAAGGCTCCCCTCCTTCTTAACTAAGTACCTCTCCCGAACGGGCAGCAGGTGGGTAGTTCTGCCCAGGAGTGGCTGTGGGTTCATTGGGCCAGCTGGGGTCCTTAAGTGAAGACCAGGTGGAATGAGTCAGGCAGGTTCAGAGAGCCTTGGTCCAGTGCCAGCCTTGCTGCTTAGTAGCTAGGTAACTTTAGACACATCCCTTCCCCTGCCTGGGCCTGTTCCTTCCTCTGAAATAAAATGGGTTGGTCTCTACGTTCCAACTAAATGCCATCTTTACGGTGCATGTAAACGCCAACCTTATGGTCCAGCCCAGATGGTGTTCCCAGTGTCTGCTGGGTCCGGGCCTCCTAATGCCCCACCCTAGTCACCTTTGGCACACTTGGGGAAGATGAGCAGGCTTTGAGTTTTGGGGTTGTGTCTGAAGTTTAAGCCACATTGGGGGTGTCGTCCCAAGATCTGAAGCTCCATAGATGCTGGTCCCTGGGTCCCTCGGGTCTCTTCAGAGCTCTTCAGAACCGTTAGGCTGAAGCAGAAGCCGGGGGTCTGACTCCCAATGTCACAAAACTAGGGATGTCTGACGGGGGACTAAGGCTCTCTCTTGGTTTGCCAGGTTCATGCCACCCGATGATCCCCTTGGCCGCCATGGACCCAGTCTGGATAACTTCCTCCGGAAGAAACCTCTCATGCTTGAGCACAAGAAACAGCCCTGCCCCTATGGTAAGCCTGGCCACAAACTCCTCCTTCCCTCGCCTCTGCCCCTCACTTAACCCCACCTCCCAGGAGCCTCCATGGACACTCCTCACGCCCAGGTTAGAGAAAGGAGCTGGGTCTTAGCTGCGGGTCCCAGTTCCGCCTCTCCGGAGCTGTGGCTTCCACTTCTGTAAAACGTGGGGCTAGGTGACCTTCCTTGTGTTTGTGTTTCTGGGAAGTCACATGTAAGCTCCATTTCCTCCTCTTCGGATGGGGATTGGGATGAAAATGTGGGAGCGGGGAAGATTATTGCCATTATTCTCCCTATTCCCCTTACTGTCCCCTCCGAGCCTCCTCTAGTCCTCGCCTGGCTCACTCCCCCATGTCTCCCCACAGGCAAGAAGTGTACGTATGGGATCAAGTGTCGGTTCTACCACCCAGAAAGGCCGAGCCAGCCCCAGCGCTCGGTGGCAGATGAGCTCCGAGCCAATGCCCGGCTCTCCCCACCCCGGGCACCTGCCAAAGACAAGAAATGCCGCCAGCCTTCACCCACACCCACTCCAGCCCCCGGGTCCCTGCCTGTCAAGAATGATCGGGAGCACTGGCTACCGGAGAAGTTCCCAGGGGCCCAGCAGCCTTCCAGAGGCAATGGGGATGGGCAGGCGAAGACTTACACCCAAGTCAGGAGCCTGCCGGGCGTGAACTTTGGCCCTACAGACTGGGGGCCCCCTCCCCTAGACTCCCTCTCTTACATCTCCCAAGACTGCCTCGACTCGGGCATCGGCTCCCTGGAAAGCCAAATGTCCGACCTCTGGGGCAGCCGGGGGAATGGGAGCAGCCACGGGGAGCCTGGGGAGCCTCCTAGAACCGGGGGCAGTGGCAGCAACCCGCAGAGATGCACCTTCCTAGGCCGAGGTCACCTCCTGCCCTATGGCCCTGAGCATCCCCCGAGCCCCTCATCCCTTTCATTCTCAGGCTACGGCCGCCCTGTGGGCACTGGGCAGTTCAGCATCCCAGCGGAGTATCCTCCACCTCTGGGGTATGCACCACGAGAGTACTGGTCAGAGCCCTATCCAATGCCCCCTCCCACAGCAGCTAGGGCTCCCCCAGCCCTTCGGGATCCCCACCTACTTAATTCCCCAGCAGCCTATGGCGCTGAAGCAGCTTCGTGGGGAGCTGGGACAGATAGCTTCGCCAAAGAGCGGGCCAGCCTGCGTGTGAAGCTCTGTGGCATCTTCCCCCCACATCTGGTGGAGGCTGTGATGAGACGCTTCCCGCAGCTTCTGGACCCCCAGCAGCTGGCTGCCGAGATCCTCAGCTACAAATCTCAGAACCCAAGTGGGTGACCCAGGGAAACTTCCCAATGGCACTCACAGCCCCTCAAGGAGGGGGTATGGGCCTGGGGAGGGGGCTGCCTTGGTCCCCCACCGAACCCAGTCTAACTATGACAGTGCCCCTAGTCTGTCCCTGGAGTTACTGGGACATTACAAGGACCAGGCTCGTTTTTAACAACTCCCCTTTTCTTGGCACAGGAACCCTGTGGGTTCCTGAGCATCCCTGAGGGAGAATCTTACAGCAAGAAAGGGATCCCCGAAACCAAAGAAATACTGTAACAATTGATTCTGGTCTTGGACTAACGAAGACTATCTGCCTCTGACTTTCTCACTTCCGTCTCTGTTCCATATACCTCTTTCTTCCCCTGTCATTCTTTCCTCTGACTTTCAGAGCTATCTCATTCTCTTAACTCCCCTGTTTTTCCACCTCTCATCTACTATTCTAGGTCTCCGTCTCTCATATCTCTGGATCTCAGTCTCCGTTCAAGACCAGAAGCGATTGCCCTGTTGGTACACATTGTATCAGAGTTTAATGATGAGACAATAATATTTGTCCTGTGGCTAATGCCCCAAGCCCTCTTTCTTCCGAGGACAGGAGGGAGGGGAGGAGAAGCCAGGGAGGGAAGGAGTCCATCTCCCTCCTCAGCATCTCTGACTCCCTCTCTCCAGGCTCTGTCCTTAGGATAACAGCCTCTCACTGGCTGGTTGGGCACCGTGTGCCCTCCGAGGCCCCGGCCAGGGCCCCCCAACCATGTACGCCAATGATGCCCCAGGGCCGGCGAGGTTTCATGTTAGTAGTTAAGATGGTTTTTAAGAATCTCTCTCTCTCCTTGTACCTGCTGTGGCTACCATGTCTGCTTTTAATTTGCCTCTCTTAAGTGTATTTTTTTTTCTCCCAGACCCCTGAGAATCTGGGACAGGGACAGCAGAGACTCAGGACCCCCAATAGTCCCTGATAGGACTATGCCCAGAGGGTATATCAGTGCTGCATGCAAGTCAGGAGCCTCAGACAGGTATCTCTGACCTCCATTAAGAGGCCTGTCTGTGCAGGGGATGTGGGGGAGATGCGGGTTTATGGAAAGGTATATTTTAGATAAGAGTGGTTGCTTTCTGCTATATTACTAATAAAATTTTGACTTTAGTTTTATGTGTGTGGTATTTCTGTTTGGATTTTATTTCATGGTTTTGGTTGGAGTGGAATTAGGAAATGATGTCTTCAGAGGAAAGCAGCAAATGGGAGAAGTTATAGGAAGGTAGTCTTGGGCTTATTAGAAAAACTTTTCAGAATTCTGACCAGCTCAGCAGGGAATTATGAATAGGGAGTTAGTAAGGCTATGTGGGTTAACAAGATGCCTTCCCCTGGGAGAGAAGCAAAGTTCCTTCCAACTTGGATCCTGCTAGCCAGCTTGGGGTGACTTCCAGCCTCTAAAAGGAAAGACGTGCTGCTACTGCAAGACAGGTTCTCCTACTTGAGAAGGGGAACCTCGGTTCCAGCATTTCAAGCCTCCTGCCTTCTTAGGAAGTCCAGGGCTGGGTTCCACCATCTCACACACACTCACACCCTTTGTTGGGGTTTCCCACATACATGCATGCTGACGGCAGTGGCCCCCCTTCCGAGGAAGGAGTTGGGCAAAGAGGCCCGGCCTCTTCCTCTTTCCAGTCTTGCTGGTTGGTTTGCTGGTGGGGACTGATTATCACCCTAATGACCTCTATGAAAAAACACCAAGGATTCTTTGGAAAGAGCTAAGAGGAAGCCAAGCTGTTGAACCCAAAAAGATCAAAGGACTAGTTCCTTCTTGGTCTTTGGGGTTCTTAGAGATCATTTAGGCCAGACCTCTAGTTTCATGGTGGCAAGCCATATGCCCTCCCTGAAATGCAAATCACTCGCGTCATGACATCACCTTTCCAATGTCATGGTCCTCTTCAAGACAGAGGAGGAACAACGCTATGCCCTAGATCAGAAGTGTGAAATGAGATTAAAATGTAACTGGAAAATTTGAACAAAATAAAAATCCAATGGAAAATGGATGTTAACATTGTTTTCTAAGTCAATATGCAGCCATTAGTTCCTAGGTCACCCAGCTGCCAAAATGATGCAACCTCTGTCTGACCATATTTCTTTTTGCTACTCAAAAATCATCAGAGGATTGGGGCCAGCTGGGGTGCAATGTATAGAACAGCCCTAAAGTCAGAAGGACCAGAGTTCAAATCTGGCCTCAGACACTTAATACTTCCTAGCTGTGTGACCTTGGGTAAGTCACTTAACCCCAATTGCCTCAGCAAAAAAGAAAAAAAAAAAAACATCAGTGACTGCAAGATAAAATGCAACCTATACCCTGGCATTGCCTTCGGTGATTTGGTTTCATTATTGTGTTTTTGTTTCACTCTTCATCTTTTTAAAAAACTTCTTTTCATCCATACTTCACAAGCTGATCTCCAAACTCCAGCCTCTCTCAATTTCATCTATTCAAGCCAGGCTTTTCTCATGCCAACAACACAATCTGTTGTCAAGGACACAGGATTTAGAGTTAGGTTCTACTTTCTAGGCTATAAACTTGTCTGGTGCTGGAAAGTCCCTTTCCCTCTTTGGACCCATATGTGTAAAAAAAACGGTTGAGCTAGATAATGTATAGTAAGTAACCTGTCTTTCTTTCTATTCATTTATTTTGAAGGCCCCTTCTAGCTGAAAATCTGACATCTTTATCTCCTTCACTATATTTCTGTGCCTTTGAGTTTGCTCAGGTACAATCTTTTCTATGACCTTCCCTGGTTCCCCTACTTCCACCACAATGCCTAGCACATAAGTGGTGTTTAATAAATGTTGATTGATAACAGGAAAGAACAATAGGAGCAGTGCTTGAACTGGAGGAATTTTTTTTTACATTTCCTTATTTTTATGAAAAATTTAATAATGAGCACTTCTAGACAAAAGAACAGAAAATTAGAATTACACCTAAAATTATGTCTCTACGGTGTGTGTGTGTGTGTATATACTCTAAGGAGGCATACTCTAAAATTCTCCTTGATCACTGTATTAATCAGATTTTTAAAAATCTTTCAAAGTTGTTTTTCTTTACAGTTTGTTATAGTATCACTTGTTCTGGTTCCACTCAGCTTTGCATCAGTTCATGCAAGTCTTTCCAGGTTTATCTGCAACAATCCCTTTTATAATTTCTTACAATACCATAGTCTTGCAATATGATAGTTTGTTCAGCCATCCCCCAAATTGAAGGACACCTCCTTTGTTCTAACATAAGGAATCGTATAAATAATTTTGTATATAGACATTATTTCCCCCTTTCTTTGGTGTTTTGGGTAGGTATAAAGTGCAGGGGGGTATGCATGGGTTAGTAACATTTCGAATATAATTTCAAGCTGGTAGGAAGTCTAAGAAGAAATAAGCAGGGAGTTATCAGCGTATGGGGATCAGTCTTCACAAAAGCAAAGAGATGGGAGCTGGAGTTTTCAGTAAGGAAAAGCAAAAAGGCTGGCGTGGCCTGCCTGCAGAGGTCAAGAAGGAGCAATGTATATAATTAGCCTGGTTGGAGCCAGACAGCAAAGGGTTTTCAGTGCCAAACAAGTTTATATTTAGTCCTAGGGACAATCGGGAACAAATAGTGAGTTCTTAAGAGGACAGAGCTGTTGTCCTTAGATCTTTAGATTATCTTTAGATTTTCAGGCACTTGATAAATGCTTAAATGGAGTCAGTAGGAGAGCAAAGACTCCCATTTGGATGGGAATCTTACCTCCCAGTCTCGGGTTCTTTCCTCTGCCCCATCTTTTCTCCAGTCTGAGTCCCCTGAGGTTCCTCTGGCTTTCCCATTTTGATCTGAGTTAGGGTGGGAGACTCTGAGGGCTGTCCTGCCCATGTCTGCTCTCACCCACCCCAGAAGATGCTGAGCTTGGGGAGTCTTGGAAGGGAAGGAGGGGCTTCCATCTAGAAAAAGTCAGAGCCTCCGCCCTAGCAAGGTGCTACCTCTTGATGGGAAAAGAGTAAGCCCAGAGGAAGACAAAAGGTTGATGAGCAATTGGCGACTCAGGTATCCTGGAACAGCTTGGCTCAGCCCCTGGGACCAGGACTCTGCCCTTCCGGGGAAAGAGAAAGGGGGGAAGTTCCCTCCTGGGGTTGCATTTCAGGCCTGGGCCGGGGGGCTCAGCAACCCCATACAGGTTAGACCTCCAGTCCTAGTCCAGGCAAGGCGAGGTGGGGCCACACCCGTTTCCAGGAACTGGTGACTCAGGCCCAGGCCTAGCCCAGGCTTCTAATATTAGCCAGGTGCTCTCTGATACTCTGCACGTTTGGTGGCGGAGCCCGAAGCCCCACCCTGGGCTCCCTGGCCACGCCCCCGGCCCTGCGGGAGGCCTGGAGTGGAGAGCGGGGGAGATGCCTGCTCCTGCAGGACTCGCGTCCCGGGACTGTCCTGCTCTGCTTCCCGCGCTGGGAGGAGGCCACAAAAGCCCCCTGAGGCTCCTTTCATCATCTCAGGGCTGGGGAGCCGCGGCACAGCTGGCTCCTCCCCTCTCTTATCTGCATGTGGATTTCATACGGGTTAATTACCCTCCTAAGCTGTTGCTCAGACTTGGCCTTTGCTCTGTGCTCCCGCCCCAGCTGGACTCACATCCACAGTCTGGACTGGCTTTATCTGTAGCTGTTTCTTCACTTAAATCACAGGGTCTTCCGGTTTAGAGCTGGAAGGAACTTGGCATCTTTTCTATTTCAAATCCCTCAATTTACAGAAGGAAAACAGCCTCTTTCTCTGTCTCTGCCTCTTCCCTGTCACCCCGTGGTGTACCTGTCTCCTTCAGCTTCTCTCAATCTCCTTTGTTTCTTATCTTTTCAGATTCCAGCCAAATCAGAGTAGCAGCTGAGGGCCGGGGAAATCTAAGTCCAGGCCCCTCCCTCAAGGCACACAGCTCTCCCAGAACAACCCAGCCAGAACCTGTGGTCATCTGTGGCTTAGGTTACCTCGTTGGGGGCAGTAGGGGGGATGTGCCTTGCCATTCACATTCAAAAACTGAGCTTTGCAACATCCTCGAGGGGACTGGTGGGTCACAGGATTGGACAAGGGAATCAGGACTTGCCAGGCAGGCTGAGTCACCGTAACATCCGAAGCCACTACTTTTCCCAGCTTAGGATTCCTGGGCTCAGGGAACCCTTTTCCCCTCCCCTTTCTCTCCACCCTAAAACCATTTCCCAATCTGACTTCCAGGCAGGGCCTTTCAGGGGCAGCAAATAAGAGCAGAGCCAGATCATTTCATTTTCAGGAGTTGGTGTGATACAAGGGAAAGAGCTCTCTGCTACTTAAGGCAGATTTGGGAACAAATGCTGGTTTCCATTTTTGCAACATGTGGGATTCTGAGCTTCAGTTTCCTCAACCTATAAAAAGAAGTTAGACTAGACAGCCCTCTTTCCAGCTCTAAATCCATGACCTGATGACACAATGGGTGCTTAAGAAATACTTTGAGTTATGACATGGCTTATTTAGGTCTGGGTTTGGGGTTTTTTTCCCCTTGAAGTTCATGAAGAGAAAGGATCTCTGGGAATCAGAGAATCAGATTTTTCTGGCTCTGCTGTTAAGTAAGCCATATTTATGGATCTCAGTTCCCACATCAGTAAAACAGAGACTGATCCATGAAAGGGCAAGTTGGATCATGGGTAAGAAGTCAGTTCTTGGGAAAGAAGGCTCAACTGAGAGTATCCAGCTGGCTCCCAAAAACTTGGCTGTTCATTTTATCAATTCCTTACCTTCCTGATAGTATTCTAAAACGTAAAGGTTGAAAAGGCCTTTAAAAGGTCTTGTCCCCTCTCAGCTTTACAGATTAGGAAACAGGGTCAAAGTAGAGGTAAGATTTTTCTCAAGGAAATGACAGTCTGGATTCAAAACCCACAGGAAAATCTCTATTAGCAAAGGGGCCTCTCCAAAGCCTTCCTGGTTCCCGAAGCTGAGAATCAACCAATAGGAAACAAGTGAGTATGCAAATTATGAAGGAAAAGAAGGGGTGGAGAGTGGGAGGGGAGGCAAAAGGACAGCTGCTCAACTCCCTCCCGGTTGGAAAGTATCCCAGGAGGCCTCAGTGGCCGCCTTGGCCTGGAGCCGCCTGCTTCCTGGAGTCTTCAGCTGTGGCTGCAGGCTTAGGCTAGTCCTTTCACTAATCTTTCTTTGTTGGGCAGCTAGTCCTTAGGAAAACTAAGGCTTGCAGCCTGGGGAAGCCACTTCAAGGGAATTGGACAGTCTATCCCCCCCAATATCACCAATAATAGATTGATGGAGAAGTGGATAAAGTGCTGGACCTGGGGTCAAAAAGACATCTTCCTGACCTTACTAGCAGTGAGACCCTGGGCATGTCACTTAACTCAGTTTGTCTCTGTTTCCTTCTCTGTAAAACAAACTGGATCAGGAAATGGCAAACCACTCCTATGTCTTTGCCTAGAAAACCCCAAATGAAGACACCAGTGAACAACAGTAAACCACTAAACAACCACCCCACTTCCTCTCGGCCCTACTCATCCACTGGTACTGTCTCTTCAGTCCTTCTCTAGCTTTCTCAAGCTGGAGGAGGATGTGGGGGGAAGAACAGTTAGGGACCACTTCTACAGCTCCTTTAGGCTTAAAGCAAGTGTCCTCGGGTGTGGCCAGTTTGAAGACCTCGTATAAGAGATGGGTTCAAAGAGGGGAGATGTTTTGCCTAGAGAAATGAACATTTAAGGTTGGGGTGGTGGAGGGTTGGAGGTGAGGTAGAACCAGTTTAAGTATTTAGAGTGCTATTACAAGGAAGAGAGATTAGCTCTGCTTGACTCTTAATGGAGATAACTAAGAGCAACTGATAGATGTTAGGAAGATGGATCTTAACTCATTCAACTTAAATGAGTTGTGACCAACAATATCAGCTTCCTTCATAGGTGGTGAGTTCTAAGTATCTAAGTAGTGACTGGATGACGAGTTATCATAGTATCAATCCATTGCTAATTCTACATGGGTTTCCTGGAAAGAGATCTGGACTTCTGGAGGACATGTATGAAGAGGTTAAGTGAGAAGCAGGAAAATTTATGGAATAAAAATGACCCTGTACAAGCAAGCAAATGAAAGTCTTGAGAACTCTAATCAGTGCAGTGACCAATCATGCATTTCAGACTACCAATGATGAAGCATGCTAGCTATCCACCTCCTAATAAAGAAAGGATGGATTCGGGGTGTAGATGGCCAATACAATGCACATTTTTAAACAGTAGTTTTCTTTTTCCCCTTTAGTAATGGAGTGGGAAAGTAGATTTCATTAAATTTTTAAAAATTAAGCTTAAATAAAAATGATAATGGGAAGGAAGCTGTGGCTTCTTTCCTAGGTCTTCATAGACCTAGGAGGCTTTCAGAGGCCATCTAACCTAACTCCTTTCTTTGAAAGGATAAAGAGGCTGAGACACCCAAGGAAAGTTAAAATGCCTTGCTTGAAGTCACACAAGCAGTAGATTTAGAATTTGAATACAGATCTTTTCCCACTGAGTCTTCAGATCTGGGTTCAAGTCCTAGTCTCAGCCCTAGTTGTTTAAGCATAGGCAAAGCCCTTTTTCCATGCTGAATGTTTCCCCAATTCTAAAATGAACCTAAAATGTATATGCCCTATTTCATAGGTCTCTAATGAAGAAAGCACTTTGTAAATCTTAATACAGCATTCTAGACATATGAATTATTGTGTTTATGATTCCTAATCTGGAAAAGGGCTGATAAACTCAAAGGCTTGGTCCTCTGGAGGCCCACAATATTCTTGTTCCCTTTTTCAGGTGGCCCCATAAAAATTAGGTGCAGGGAGCAGAGGGGCAGCACCATTCATTTATGGAAGCACTGCCTGCCATCTACTGGTACCCATTGGTATTGATATCATCTCCAAATATCAATTTCAGCAGCTTTCCTGTACCACACAAAACCCAGTAGACAAGTAAATCTCTTTAGAGAAGAGAGAAGGATGATGAAGGGATCATTCTTGCTGGACAGGGGCTATTCATACCTTTTAAGAGATGGTCTCATATGACTTGATAATATAATGATGTAATTCTTGTTTATATTTTCACAAATATGCTTATGATAATCAAGTACTATTCTCGTTCTGGGGAATTATTTGTTTTTGCTGCAATGATAATCAGAAACTGGTAGTCTTTGGTTCACAGTGTTAACAGAATAAACACTGGAGCCAAGAAATATGTGTTCAAGCTGCTTCTCTGCCTGACCTCCCTGTGATCCCACTTAAATATATCTTACCCTCTTTGACAATCAGCTTCTTCCAAATTGAAACTATTTCTAGCCATATGAAAAGATGCTCCAAGTCATTATTAATCAAAGAAATGAAAATTAAGACAACTCTGAGATACCACTACATACCTGTCAGATTGGCTAGAATGAAAGGGAAAGATAATGCAGACTGTTGGAGGGGATGTGGGAAAACACGGACACTAATACATTGTTGGTGGAATTGTGAACACATCCAGCCATTCTGGAGAGCAATTTGGAACTATGCTCAAAAAGTTATCAAACCATGCATATCCTTTGATCCAGCAGTGTTTCTACTGGGCTTATACCCCAAAGAAATCTTAAAGAAGGGAAATGACCTGTATGTTCATGGATGTTTGTGGCAGGTCTCTTTGTAGTGGCCCAAAACTGGAAACTGAGTGGATGCCCATCAGCTGGAGAATGGCTGAATAAATTGTGGTATATGAATATTATGGAATATTATTGTTCTGTAAGAAATGACCAGCAGGATGATTTCAAAAAGACCTGGAGAGACTGACATGAACTGATGCTGAATGAAATGAGCAGGACCAGGAGATCATTATATACTTCAACAATACTATATGATGATCAATTCTGATGGATGTGGCCCTCTTCAACAATGAAAATGAACCAAATCAGTTCTAATAGAGCAGTAATGAACTGAACCAGCTATGCCCAGGGAAAGAACTCTGGGAGATGACAATGAACCACTACATAGAATTCCCAATCCCTCTATTTTTGTCCGCCTGCATTTTTGATTTCCTTCACAGGCTAATTGTACACTATTTCAAAGTCCGACTCTTTTTATACAGCAAATTAACTGTTTACATATTAACATGTATACATATATTGTATTTAACTTTTACTTTAACATATTTAACATGTATTGGTCAACCTGCCATCTGGGGGAAGGGGTGGGGGGAAAGGAGGAAAAAGTTGGAACAAAAGGATTTGCAACCGTCAGTGCTGAAAAATTACCCATGTATATATCTTGTAAATAAAAAGCTATAAAAAATAAAAATAAATGTTACCAAGTTTTTCTCTGGGGGGAAAAAAAAAAGAATCATCTTCTTCTTCTGTAAGAATAAGATGGCTGGTATTTTGTAATCTAAGAAGTCTAAGGCCTTCTTTGACTCCCATATTCTAGAAGCTTGATTTTAGTTACACCCTCTGTGCTTCATACTCCGCCAAGCATAAAACAGGATAACTAAGGGGCCCAATAGTGATAATTATTGAGACCTCCTCATGCCATGGAAAGAAGGCTGAGCTCTGTGACAGCCAAATACAAACTCTGGCCTAGCAAGATGAAAGTTTGGAGAGCAAACCAGGTAAGCAAAGTTCCAAGAGGCTCAAAATCAAAGCATGGATTTTTAGTCTACTCAGGAAAATCTACTAAAGAAGGGTTTAGGATCTGAAAAGAATCCTGTATCTACAAGGATTTTTTGAAATGATTAAATAATCTTTGTCAAATGGTTTTGGAAAGTCTCATACAAATTCAAATTCAAGGATTATTCTGTCAGCAGACCCAAATGATTTGGGAAACTCAAACAGTATCTTCTGTAAAGCAATTAAAAAAAAAATCTCTGGACAATGGAATTATAACTTCACAAGCAGCAACTGGAAAGCAGCACTAGAAAGGACAAGGGACAAAAGGGACAGAAAGAAGGTCCATCTTTATTTGAAAACCTTTCTGGAAGGTGAGGAAATTGAATGCAGAGTGACACCTCAGGGGCCTGGGCAATGAAAAGCCATGGAATTGAGAAACTGAAGCAGGGTGTGTGGCACAAGGAACAGGAAATGAGACAGGGTGAATTGATTGGCCAAGCTCTGGATAACTGGAAACCATCATCAATTTCACCAAAACAAATTTCAGAGAGTGAAAGAGAACCTTTATTCTACACGAGCAAGATTATCAAAGTTAAAACACACGCTACTTTGTTCCAAATGATGAAGAACAACCTATAAAGCCAAGATATTGATACAACTTACTCTGTTTGAAAATGGAAGGAATATCTGCTCCAATCCTTTTCTTATTTTCAAGGCGGGGTCTGTAACACACACACACACACACACACCACACACACACACACACACACACACACACACACATCTTCTAGGCACTGTAAATAGGATGATACCTCTTGATGTATCCTGATGGAAGTGGATCTCTTCGATAAAAAGAGCTAATTCAGTTTCAATTGATCAAGGATGGACAGAAGCAGCTACACCCAAAGAAAGAACACTGGGAAATGAATATAAACTGCTTGCATTTTGTTTTTCTTCCCGGGTTATTTATACCTTCTGAATCCAATTCTCCCTGTGCAACAAGAGAACTGTTCGGTTCTGCACACATATATTGTAGCTAGGATATACTGTAACCTATTTAACATGTAAAGGACTGCTTACCATTTGGGGGAGAGGGTGGAGGGAAGAAGGGGAAAAATTGGAACAGAAGTGAGTGCAAGGGATAATGCTGTAAAAAATTACCCTGGCATGGGTTCTGTCAATAAAAAGTTAAAAAAAAAAAAATAAGGATGATACCTCTTGGGGAGAAACACATGTTTATAAAAAAGACCACCCCTCCTCTCCTTCCCATCCAAAACAATGAACCTTCTTAACTAAGGCCTCACCAGAACATAAGCCACATTTAAAATTTCCAAATGAAAATAGATAAGTGGTAGAAAGAATATCTGTAGATTAATGCAAAATCCAATTACAGAACCTTTTAAGAGAGTTGGTATTACTTTTGAATCTAATACTAAAGTATTAGCTATTTTATTTCCTTAATGAATTTAAAATATGCCTAATAATTTGCTTTTAACTCACACTATAAACATTCTCCTGCCCCCTCATTGACTTTATTTGCTTAGCAATTTTTTTTTTCTTTCAAAAGATGTGACAAAGGCAAGCTTCAGCCAAGCACCCATTGACCAGAAAACTGGGTTCTAGAAGAAAGAACACTGACTCTGCTGCTCATTCTCTTTCTTCATGTGGTCAATGAGGCAGCTGAACTACATGGTCACTAAGGTCCTTTCCAGCTCTAACATTTTGGATTCTAAGCTTGAAATGGAAATTAGAAATTTATCTCTGTACAATACTGATGAAAAGGGCTTCTATGAAAATGGTACAAAGATAGAAGGAAGGCTGTTTAAATATCTTAAAAGAAACCTTTCAAACATTCACACAGATAAAATTAGACATTATTCTTTTTTGCTCATTAAAGTGGGTCCCAGAGGATCTCTATTTACCATACTATAGTCTTGTGCCAGCTAAATACTTGAAAGTAATGAATCTGCCCTTCAAGATTGCCTAGTTCAGGTGAGCTACATGGAGCCCCAATCCCCTTAGTATTAATGAGGCTTCACTATACAAATGAATTTCACCTTCTTTTTAAAGCTTATAAAATTCCTTAAGATCCACAGACTAGCTATCGTTTGAATATCCTTCTCCAGCTCAGCTCCTGAGAAAAGCCCCTTTGCTTGCCTTAGTATGTATATTGTGTCTAGACTAACACTTCTGAAGGCTCAACTGCTCTCTTTTCCTGGTCACTACTTGGAATTGTCAATTTCTAAGGGTAAAATTAATGCCATCCAAAAAAATGCTCAGTTCTAACTCCCAAAGACATAGAAATCTGAATTCCAACCAAATCAAACCTCCCAAATCCCAAGAACCAAAGGTGAGCCCTGTATTACACAAGAATACACCATTAAAGGGCATTATTGGATGAATACATTTTAATTTTTGACTCTGCAAAATGTCACCTCCTCCTATGAATAATGAAAAGTACAAACAAGAAAGTGTTTGGAAATGTTTTCTTTGAAATGTCTCAAAATTACTAGGGAAGGTAAGCCAGTTTACAGGGTAGAAAGTGAGGTAAGGAGGAAGAAATTTATTTCCCTAAGGCAAAGCTTGAGCCAAGAAAGAAAAGAACAGGCAGAGTTTCTCACCACCTATTTGGCATCTGGGAAAAGGGAAGAGAGCAAAATGGAAGGGGACATATTAGCTGACTTCTACATAGTACCCTACAGATCTCTAAGCATTTCACATAAAAACCTCATTGATGTTTATTTAGGACAATTGCCTCAACAAATCCAACACAATCCTTAAACTGAAACTCAAAATAATTGTCCCAAGAAATTAGTACTAAAAAGAATTTTTCTATAATTTATGGTAGTACTTCTGACTATTTTAACTTCTGGCCTTAACTACTGCCAAGAACAGAGGGAATCCCAGGGCATATAGGAAATCAGAGGGATTAAATCTGAAAAGATTTTAGGTAACCAATCCCCCAAACTACATCAAACCAAAAAATATTGATATGCAAGGCCCTGCTTGTTACAAGTTTCAGGTGTTCTCTCCATGTGTTAGTCTTCTATTGCATTTCCAAAGTTTTTCTTTGGGTTGACATTGGATAAGCATTCTTTACTCTTTATTAAATTGGGTAGTGGTCTTCACTTCCTAGTTTAAACCAACTCCCAACTCAGATCTACCTAAAACCAGGTGACTTCTCTATGAGACTGATCCCTTTGACAGAAAACACAAAGGAAAGCAGCTGGCTTTATAATGAGACAGCAATTCATATGGTGGTGGGGGCGAGTAAAGTGAATACTAAATCTACACACATACACACACACACACGTATGTATATTCAAAAATCACCTTTTAAGTACATAGCCACTAAATCACCAACAAATTCCAAAGTGTGCTGGATTGAACATCACAGAAGCCAATGAGTAATACATGAGAAATAGTGCTGGTCTTTCCTCTGGACAAAGGGGCCAGTATGATAGAGCCGTTGGATTTTCCTTTAGGAAGCTCTTGTTCCCACCAGCCTTCCTGGAATAAACATCTAACTGTTCTGTTGACAACTCTAATGCAGACTGTCTTGCTAGCAAAGACAATGCCTATCTAAGGAGGCACCATGAAGAGCACAGACATAATGCTGTTTACTAGCTTGGGGGAAAAGGGAGAGGTGGTACTGATTAGATAAAATGTTGCATCCTTTCTTCATGAACTTTACTGCATTAAATAAAAACTGTTGGGACTTTGTGGATCTTTCAAGAATTTAGCAAATGACTATTTTCCCCAATAAAGACATGGATACAAGACCCATCAATGAATCGAATAAAATGAGGTGCCAACTCCTAAATTTTATTCCTTTGAATAAACCCTAACTTTAAGTTATCAGTTCAGAGCAATTCCAGTTGTTCAGTGATGAAGAGCGCCATATACACTCAGAGAGAGGACTGTGAGAATTGAGTAGGAGCACAACACAGCATCTTCACTTTTTCTGTTGATGTTTGCTTGCATTTTGTTTTCTTTCTCAGGTTTTTTTTTCCCTTCTTTACCCAATTTTTCTTGTGCAGCAAGATAACTGTATAAATATGTATATATAGATATTTTAATTTAACATATTTAACATGTATTAGACTACCTCCCACCTAGGGGAGGGGATGGGGGAAAAGGGAAAAATTTGGAACAGAAGCAAGTGCAAGGGATAATGTTGTAAAAAAATTACCCTGGCATGGATTCTGTCAATATAAAGTTATTATTAAATAAAATAAAATTAAAAAAAAAAGAGTCAATGTTGAAAATTTACCCATGCATGTGTTTTATAACTAAAACGCTTTAATAAAATTTTAAAAAAGAAAAAAAAGTTAAATCATCAAAGAGCCTGGTTCCTTTAAAGAGTTTTCTATAAGTTCTTCAGGCTCATCAATCTGTTATTCCTTCTTGTCCTAAACTTAAAATGGAAAATAAGTCAGTTAACTGCCTATAAAAGCTTTCCCACTTGGGAAACTCCTTGTAAGACATTTATCTATGGAATTCCTAAAGTTTTCCTTATGTCTTAGAGAGGTGCAGAAAGAAGTTTAGTAATGGATCTTTCTGGAGTTGGGTAAATGCCAGCTGGAGGATTACAGACAAGATGAAAAGAGAGATGAGTGTCAAATACCTGATATTTTCTGAACAGTATGTATGAAATGATGAAAATAAAAATCAATGAGGAAAAAAATCTCAAATGCAAAAGTAAAGCATGAGAAGAGAGACTGAAGCCTGTGAAATTTTATTTTTTATACAAAATAATAAAAACTTATGTTTTTAAAAGGATTCAAACTTATGGTTTTTAGCTATTGCCATTTGCCTGTACATGAAAATTGCTTCCAACTCAGATGGGAAAAAATTAAATAACCCTCTACCTTCCCCCTGCAAAAAGACAAATAGGACAAGTCATCCATTTTATTTATGCTACTAGAGATTATTTGTGTTAGGATATCAGCCCCTAAGCCAAGTAAAGATAATCAGATTCCAAAGAAAACAGCAGGAAGCCATAAGCTGTACAACTGTATTACAACAAACCCCTCAAAGAAAACAAGACAGTAACAACAAACAACACATAAGGCAGAGTAAGGAAATGCCTGATATTTACAGCCTCCATATGACAAAACACAACTGGGTGCTGGTTTCGGCATCAAAAAAAAAATCCCAAGACATCTTTCCATGGGTATCACAGATGAATCTGATGCAGCCAGGACCAGAGCAGCCAGTGTTGGGAAGTACTCAATCCCAAGAATGGAGAAATGCAGAAAGTAGGCAACCTAGGACTGCACCATGCCTTGGTCTTCCTGCAGTTCAGTTACTAAAAATGACACGAGGTAAATGGTCTGATGTGGTTTTACAGAAAGGATTTTCTTTCACCCCTCTTTAGAACAAACTACTCCTCAATGCAGGCACTGGGTCTGGGAGCGCAGACATTAATGGCCACTCAGTGGAGGGGTGTTTATCTTGGTGAAGTTGTGTGAGGGCAGGGCTCTACAGCCTGTAAGCTTCTGTACTAATGGGTCTTCTAATAATCCTGTGGGGAAGAAAAACAAAATTTCAAATTACTGCACGAAATGGAACTCAGAAGAACATGGGACTTACTATTTTGGTGTGTAAAACAATTCTTGATGAGAGTACTAAGTACAGAAAGGTGCACAGTTTAAGATCCAATTTCAAAGCAAGAGGGCTGTCCTCTGCAGCTCATGACGTTCCCATTTTTGGCTCTATTGTTGCCCTCAACAACGGAGAGAGAAATATTCTAATCCACCCAAACTCTCATATCATCAACTTCAAGACCAATCAACCACAGGTATTGAAAAGCAATATCTGAACACGGATAAGGGTGTCCAGAATGGACCAGAGCAAAAAGAAGAGACCCCCCCCCCCCATGCATGAGAAGGGTCAATTTGTCTCTGGTGCAAAAAGAAGAGACCCCCCCCTCGCCCCCCCATGCATGAGAAGGGTCAATTTGTCTCCAGTAGCACCATACACTACAGCTGAAGTCTCCTGCCTTGGAAAGCCCAAGTACTGACTACTGTTTGTTGAATCAAAAGGGATTGATTTCCAAGTTTCTTAAAGAACTTATTTTTCTTTTAAGCTATAAAGCATGAATACAAGATTCTTAACAAGTAAAGGTGTGTTTGACAAAACTATTCTAAGCTTCAAAAGTAAACACAGACCAAGCAATAAGAACTTTGCTGCTTTTTCATTTTTCGCTCTAGGACACAGCTTTGAGTCAGCCAGCAAAGGCAGGCCGGTTCTCTCAGGTGACCTCAGAACACTGATACTTACGGCTCTTGGCTTTTTGTTTAGCTTCAGATCAATCCTGTGATGAGAAAGACAAAAGATATTTGTATTTTAACTAACAGCAAAAAGAAGGTCCAAGAATCAGATACTGCATATGGTATAAGCTACAACAAAGATTATTTGGTTAACAAAAATCCACATTTGTTCATTAGACTACGTGTCAAATTTAGTTGTTTACCCACTTATTATTGAGCAAGGATCAGTTAAAATTGTAAGAGCAGATTCTCTAGACCTTGCCAAAATGCAAACTTAGATAACAACCCAGTAAGAAATATGATAGTTGTAAAAGTCATTATAATTTTTAAAAATTACTATGAAATTAAGGGTTAGAGAGAGTGGATTAAAAGGGGCATGCTCTACATTAATGTGTTAGCTGTGTAACTATATCATTGATAATTATTCAAACACATTGGTGAGTAAGTTCAGAAAAGAAAGACTAGAAGTTTGTATTTCAGGATGTGAGATATAACAGGAATTAAGTGAATTTCATTTATTAAACTTCTCCAGAGCAAAATATCCAAATCTGATACTATTAATCTCTTTAAGAAGCAAAGCCAGGAAATCAGTTTAAATATGAAATAAGGTAAAGTTGGTCTATTTAAAATAAAATAAAAATGAATAGAAGTGAAGATTACTTAATTTTGCTTAAGTTATTAAATGAAATGTTACCTCCATCACGTTTTTCTGTTTTTTAAAAAAACTTCCCAGCCTAACCTAATATACATACCTACAATTAAACAGATAAACTATGAGTTAGAAAGGTCTCAAAAAGGCATACTGGTGTCTACACACTAAACAACACAGCACAAATACTAATTCAAATCAAACTTACTCAAAGTCATAATCAAACATGCCAGACGGGCTGAGGGGCAGCATTTGAAAGGAAGAAAGCAATAGAAATTAATATACTAATTAAATAAATTAGTTGATTAGCCACCCTAGCAAGATTACTAAAAACAAAACAGCTTTAAGAATCTTATGCCATAAAACTTCAAACATCAAAGCACCCAAGTTTCTACAGTCAAAAGGTTCCCTCCATGGATTTTTACATCAGAAGTAAAGTAGTGTTATAAAAGGGATGGTTATTTCATTAGAACTCTATCAGGTACGTGGACCAATTCATTAGCTGCCAGATGCAGAGTTAGACTTTTTTAAACAAACATGAAGAACTGAAAATGTAGAAGAATTAGGGCATTAAATGAAATGGGGAGAAAAGAATTTAGGCATATAATAAAAAAAATGTTTTTAAAGACAATAACTCACAACCCAATATAACAGCATGAACTTTTTTTTTTAAGAAAAAAAAAAAAGAGAGAAAATGTTCTGCAACACTATACTCAAGTAATATGTTCTCAATCAGGTATCAAGGCCGGGGACCTGACGCTCTCACATTCTTCCTGGAAGTCAAGGGCTTAATGAATACCCTTCAATGGCAAGGTGTTCACTCAGGAGATGGGCTGGTCAAACTGCTCAACCACTGAATGCAATACAGCTGACGGGAGTTACCTAGTAAACATCAGGGCTTTAATTTAGGCATTCCAAAGTCTGCCAAGCACTCGGAAGAAACTATGAGCATCCACAAGTATCCCACACTTTCCTCTATACTCTTAGAAATGGGGGTAAAAGTAGTATTGAATCCCAAGCTCACAGATTTTGAGCTGAAAGGAACCTTAGAAGTCATCCCCTGAAACCAGCCCACTCCCACCCCCATTTTACAGCCAAGGAAATTTGAAGCCCAGAAACACAATGATTTGTCCCCATTTAAGTCAAAGCAACAGGATTCAAACCCAGGTCTTCTTATTCAAAATTCAGCATTCTTTTCATTGCAAATCACTAGCTTACAGTTTCTGAACAAATGGCAAGTAAAAGAGCAGTTATAACTAGCCACACAAATAGTAGACATATGGAGTGAGTTTCTTGCTGGCTCCCATGCCTTCTAGGGAATATTGGTGAGTCCCAGCCATAAACTGCAGGCTATCACTCTAATTATGTAAATTGTTCTTTATTTCTTTTACTTTTTAAACACTGTGTGATTAATTTACATTGTCCTAGTGAAAAACAAAACTGGAAAAAAAAAAAGTCCCAGTCTAAATTAGATTGAGTAAGACCAGTAAAACACACTGGGTAGATTTCTAATTCTTGACCATCATTCCTATTCTGTCCTGTCATCATCTTTATTCTTTATTTCTCATGTGAATGTTTTGATTCTATTTATACATCTTGAGTGTGCTTTGGTTGAATGACTCCCAGATAGCTTATGCATTTTGTAATAATTGTGAATGAGACTTCTTTTTCTATTATTTTTCCTCAATTTTATTGCTGAGTTAGAAATGCCATTGATTTTCTGCTACTTTATTGAAGTTGCAATTATCTCAGTTTCTTTGATGAATTTCAGGGGTTCTCTAAATAAATTTTGTTATTCCAGAAAACAGGAATAGCTTTGTCTCTTCTTTATTTGCTCTCTTTGAATGTTAGAAATACCAAATCATGCTTTGTCTCAATTTTAATTTGTCTTATCACTGATATTGCTAGCAATTCTAAAACTATATCAAATATCAAATAACAAGGCATTTTTGTTCTACTCATATTTTACTGAAAAAAAAGTGTTTCTCCAATGCAAATAATACTCCCTTGTAGTTTTAGATTTATACTTTTTATCATATCATATTGAAAAATCTTCTATGCCTAGGCTTTGTAGGGCTTTTACCATAAATCAAATGCTTTTGCTGTTAGCATTTAGTTTTGGATTGCCATGCTTTTCAAAAGCAAAGCATTTTCTTCTTTGAGGTGGTCAGTCTATATACCTAACTAAATCTGGAATGAAGCATGATTTCAATATTCCTGAACATTAGGACACAGCAATCTATTCTCCATACTGCTGCAAAATTACTATTCCAATTACAAAGACCATGCTACTCCCTCTCTTTAATGATCTGCAAAAGCTCCTTATGGCCTCTAGGATAAAAAACAAAGTCTTTAACCTGGCATCTGCCCATCACAATCTGGTTCCCATATTTTTCTGGTCTTAGTTTCTTATGTTTGTTCTCTCCGGTTCAAACTAAGTTGGCCTGCTAGCTGTTGTTTCCCCATAAACAATATTCTATATCTCGTGCTTTCTCATGCCTGGAATGCATTGCCTCTTCACCTCTACCTTGCAGAGTTCTTCCCTTCCTTCAAAGCCCAGCTCAACTGCCACTTCCTCTAGGAAGCTTTCCTAATGTGTCTAGTTATTAACACTTCCTCCCTCTGGAAATGACTTTGGATGACTTTTGTATAAACTTTGCATTTACTTATATATACAGGGTTTTCTCCAGTAGAATGTAGGTCCCTTGAGGGAAAAAAACTACTTAATTTTTGTCTTTTTATTGTCACTGTCTAGAATATTATCTTACACCTAGTAGGCACTCCACACTTACTAAAATGAACTGAATAAACATGCACAATAAAAACATGTAGTTTAACTCAATTTTTTTCTTTGAATAAAAGTGACACACTTATCTGCTAAAACAATATGCTTATACATGAAAGAAATTCAGGATTTATAAAGTGTAGTTATGAATTAATAACTCAATTACTTTTCCTTAAAGGTAGGTGGGATTTAATCATTCTTAATATAAATATAATAAAATACAGGATCAAAGAACAGAATTTTCATTATCAATGATCTACTCAAGATTGTAAACCTAAAGAATATTTCTTACTGTATTACAATGATCATGTTCTTAATGTAGGTCTTGGGGGTTAGAAGGAAAGAAGAGGTGAAGGGACCTGATCCTATGAATCAATCAAATGAATCAAAGAACTTTCAATATAGAATAATTCCTCCAGTAATGCAAATCAGCAGTTACTCTAAAACATAATGGTTTTAGAGTTACCTGGGGTAATGAATTGCCTAGGATCATCCAGCTAGCCTAAATCAGAGATTAAGATTCAAATTTATGTATTCTTAATTCTAAATCTGGCCTTCTATTCAGTGTACTGCACTGCCTTTCAATGACACATGACACATAAATCAGCAGGGCTGAGAATCTGGCTAAGTGAGACTGTTACAGGTCAGAGAAGGCAAGACCTGCAATTTTAAGTTTTGTTTGGAGGTAGATGCTCCTGAAAAGAAGACAGTTCAGCTCTCCTCCCTCAGTACAAATGCCTAAAATGAAGGGACAAAAAACTAGGAAATGTTCAGAAGAAACAAAAAAAGGCCTTTCCTCCACTGACCAGTCACAGAAGACTAAACACCAGTATCTGACTTCTTATAGAGCTGATTAAGTTTCATTTTAATTTAATAAGGCAATAATTAATGTTATGAGAGGCAGTGTAGTATAATGAACAGAGTGTTAGCCTTGGAATCACAAAGACCTGGATTCAAGTCCTATCTCTGACACATTCTGGCTAATTTACCTTGGCTAATCACTGAAGTTCTCAAAGCCCTGCCAAAAGTCTCTCCTCAATCCACACCATTCTCCCCTCAACTGCCAAAAGCCATTTATCCAAAAAGTAACTGATTCCTGGCATCTGAAGCTCTCCCTAGCCTGGATCTTCTCCCTTTCCAACCTTCTCACACTTGACTACCCTCCATACTCTGCAAGCCAGCTCCACTGTCCTCTCTGCATTGCTCTGAACATGATACTCCCACCTTCCACCTCCCATCTGCAGGTCTTTACTGATTTATCTGGCTTTCTTCATGTCTCAGAGAAAATCCCAGCTTCAGCAAACTTTTCCCAATCCTCACTGTCAGTGACTTCCCCGAGATCCTATCTGATTTATCTTGCATGTACTATCCTTCTTTGTATACAATTGTAGCTCCCATTAGAATGGAAGTTTCTTGAGAACAGGGACTATTGTTTGCCTTTCTTTAGAATGGAATGAACTCAGCATTTATTGAATGCCTATCATGTGTGAAGCATTGTGATAGCACTTATCAAATGTTATCTCGTCTTTATTATACTAAGCACTTGGCCTGGTACATACTCAATAAACACTTGCTGACTCAGCTTGATTTGGCTTCTCCTCATCCCCAAAAGCCTTGTCCCTCATCTCTAACTCAGTGTCGCTGGCTTTGCTTACTTATAGCAAGGAGTCTCTCCCAGTGCCCCATCTTGCAAACGTTTTCCCTTTCAGATGATGCCCCTTTATTTGGTCCAAATCTTCCACATAACTAGTTATTGCCATGTTTTCTCTCCCACGTGAAGTATGCTTCTGGAAGGCAGAGGTTTTCTGTCTTTCTTTTTTCTAAATCCCCAGTGCTAAGGACAGTGCTTCACACACAATGATTAACAAATCCTTTGCTATAAGACTAGCTAATTCTTTACATCTTGAATGTTTAAAAATTGGGGCAAATAACTTGTACTGCTGTAACAATCTGCAGGAAGTCAGGAGGGAGACTAGAGGGCAGTAATAGAGATGCTGAGAAGACAATAGGTGTCCATTCACTATAACATGGAGAATAAAGCCTCTTCACATGTCCAGGCATCTGGATGTATGGAGTACAAAATGGTTACTTTACACTAGAGTTTGGATAACTTCCTCTTGTTCATCTCAAATTTCTACCTTCCTCTTTTTGTTATTTTCTCTTCAACTTTACATTCCCTTATCAAGGTTTCCAAAAAACTTCATTCACTTACAAATTACCAATCTCCTAAGACAATAATCATAAATACAATGTAGTAGAAGGAGGGCTAGACTATATATCACAAGATGGGCTTTCAGTCATGGCTCTGCCATTTCCCTAGCTATTTAATTCACTTAGGTGAGTTCTTTGTGCTATCTTCAACTATAAAAGGAGGAGGATTGATTCAATGATCTCAAAGGCCCCCTACCCACCTAAGCTTTCTAAATCCTATAGCCTATGATGTCACCAAGTGCTCTTTGACTATCTCCATCCCCAAGGTACCTGCTCCCTTCAGAGCAAGGACACTGCAAGAAATTTCACTGGAATGATGTTTAAGGAACCCTACGGCAATGCAACTGACTTTTTTTTTCTTTAAGTCTGGATTCTTTGCCTTACAAAAAGTTGGGGACTACAGCTTCACTTCTCTTTTCCATGACAATTTTCTCTTCCACAAGAAGAAAACATATTTGAATGGACTGTCCATTATTTTCAATTATGAATTATAATGGCTTACAATGTTATCATTTACAATCAAGAGTTGACAGCGATCTTAAATTCTCCTTTTTAAATGATATCTGCTTCCTACAGACTGTTGACATTATCTTTCATTTTACACCTCAGAAAGTAATGTAGACAAATGTTATCTGGGAAGGCACACTCTTATTTAATAGGGCTTTGGACTCCAATACTCCAATATGTGTGTCAACAGATTGCAGAGAAATGAGTGGGGGTGGGACAGGGAAGGAGGGAGCACAAGCAATCACTCAAATGCCACTTTTTAAAAAAATGTGTTTGGCTAGTTCTCAGACTCCATAAAGAATCAGAGACAGTAAAAATAAAAGGAAAAAAAGCCTGCATGTATCCTACTTCCCTTTCCCTCAATTAAAAAATCACCCAAATATACCATTTCAAATAGGATTTTCATTTAATATGGTTCTACACAAACTGCACCTGCTATTCTCTACCCAAAATCCAAAAAACTGGGTTCCCTCTGCATTGTTTGTCTCATTATCCATTGATTTTTTTTTTAAATGAGACCATATTACTTATAGCAGAGGCCCTTCTGGTTGCAAAAATGCAAATCCCTAACAAAAGCACCCAATAATTTGTAATCTAGAAATATCCCTTTGAAATAATCATCACCTCAGCCCTGGAAAATGGCCCCAATGCCACTAACCTGTGTCGGTTTTTATTCTTCCTCTTTTTATGGCTGCTGTGATGACTCCCTGAAGAGGTGGAGGAAGCAGCTTTCTGGGGTTTCACCCCCTGCACAGATCCATCCAGATCTTCTGTGTCCTCTTGGCTAGGTTCATTCTCCTGATTGTGAAAGTCTGGAGATGTGTCACTCTCTGTACCACTGCCTGGTTCCCCTGTAGGAATTATAATTTCAGAAGAACCTTTTCAGGATCCCTCAGTCAAACTTGTCTATCAGCCAACAAAGAGTTTGCAAAGTTCTGTTACTGGTCAGGCATTACTCCAACCCCAAAGAACTTGTACTCTGCTTAAGGATAATATCTAATGAATGCTTGTTGTTTGGTTGAAGAAAAAAGTTAAGCAGTTCAAGCTCAAGTTACATAGTTCCTAAAAATCCCAAGTAATTGGAAACAGTAAAGCTGAAGACATTGGAGGACAGAGATCTACAATCGAGTTATGACAAACTTGTTGTATTAACTAGATTTTTATTGATATCTTGTTTTTACATCACCTACATTTTTGCCCACCTAATAGTATTTTTTTTCCATTTACAAATAAAAATATTTTTCAACATTCGCTTTTTTTTGCTGAGGCAATTGGGATTAAGTGACTTGCCCAGGGTCACACACAACTAGGAAGTATTGTCTGAGAAAGGATTTGAACTCGAGCTGGTGCTCTACCCATTGTACCACCTAGCTGACAAAACATTCACTTTTATAAGATTTTAAGTGGAAATTTTTTCTCCCTTCCTCCCCTTACCCTTCTCCCTTTCCAAGACAGCAAGCAATATGTTATATATATACAATCATATTAATCCCCATTAGTTATGTTGCATCACCTAATTTCCTCCTTCCTCTCTTCTCCTCCCAAAGACATACTTTAAAACAAATAATTTTCTTCAAAGAGGAAAAGAAAAAAAATTAGCAAAATCAACACACGAGAAAATATTATGTTATATGCAATGTTCCACACTGGAAGACCTATCCCCTGCCACCCCCCACCCCGAATGGAAACAGGTGTCTTCTCATATATCTTCTTTGGGGCCAACCTTGGCTTTTTGTAATTTGCAATATTTAATTTTAATTGCTTTGTGATAGTTGTTCTTTCCACTGATTTATATTGTGTTAATTACATGTGCATTACTTCAGTTCACCTAAGTTTTCCCATGCTTCTCTTTATTTACCATCTTTGTCTTATCCTATAACATGTAATATTCCATGATTCATCCACCATTCAGCCATCCACTGAGGAATAGACACCTACTTTATTTCTATGAGAAATGCTGCCATCAATATTATGATTTATGTAGAGCATTTCTCTGTCTTTTGATCTTGTTTTTTATGCCTAATATCTTTTCATCAGAGTATGGACACACAAGTCACTATTTATTCTAATTCCAAACTGCCGTTTAGAATGATTAACTAATTCCCAATTCTAAAAACAAAGTCTTGGTTGTCTTTCTGCAGCATCTTACAAAGTTTTTTCACATTTGTCATTTTTACTAATCTCCCATTAAAAAAAAAAACTAACTTCATACTTTTTGTTATTTTTGTTAATTTTCTGGGTATAAGGTGAAATTTCAATTGTTTTGATTTGTTTCTCTTAATACTAGTAATTTAGAACAATCTTTCATGCGGTTAATGGTTTGCAATTCTTTTAAAATTGTTCACATCTTTTAACCATTTTCTAATAGGAAACAACTCTT
This sequence comes from Antechinus flavipes, assembly GCF_016432865.1. Taxonomy (NCBI): domain Eukaryota; kingdom Metazoa; phylum Chordata; class Mammalia; order Dasyuromorphia; family Dasyuridae; genus Antechinus; species Antechinus flavipes. Next base: position 563,479,436 of record NC_067400.1, read on the forward strand.
TTAGTCTTATATATTTCTGCTAGTTGTCTATATATTATCTTAAGATATTTAATATAAAAATTTTTCCCAATTAAATGCATTTATTTTGTTTGTGTAAAACCTTTTCCATTTGTATACTCAAAATTATCCTGTTTCATTTCTTTTTTTAAAGGACAGATAGAAACTATTTCAAGGAAATTGCCTTATAACAAAATTTATTCACAACTTAGAGGAGACCTAATGGGCAAAATATGGATTCTACTTTGCATCTCTGCTCCCTTTCCCTCTTTCCAGAGATCCTTCAGCAGGGAAGAGAGATCTACATGTTACTTTGTCTTGCCCTAGAAAGTATATAGTGGGAGGCCTTTAATTAGATTGATAGGATAATCAACTAACACATTTCCAGCATGGGGAATTTTAATTGGGGAGAGGGAATAATCAAGCAATAAATATGTTCCAAATGAATAAATCACATGGACAACAAATGCTACAGGAGTTCAAAGAAGAGATAGATTACTTCAAAATATGTCCAGGGAAAATGAATAGAAGAGATAGGATTTGACCTGGATCATGAAATTTGAGTAACACCGAAGCAGATACAGAGGAAAGGATTAAACATTCCAGGAAGGAGGAATAGAATAATCTAAGTCAGTAAAACAGTAAATCTTTGGAACCCCCAAGAAGAAGCAGATTTTTTAGCTAAAAAGGGCAGTTCTAATAGTTGAGGATAAAATTTAAAAGGCAGAAGGCCCTTACAATCTAGACAAACTAGTTGTTCACACATGACATTCTATCTTCCAGCTCTAATTTTTTGCCTCTGGCTCTCTACATATGGAAGGCATCCTGACCTCCCACACCTCTCAACTTATCCCTTCCTCTTAGTATCACGATTTTTCCTAGAAAGACTTTTTACATAAACTGGAGTAGAACACAAGGACATTGTACATAATAATGGCAACATTGTAACAATGATCAACTACAAAAGACAATCTACTTTGATCCAAGCTAGTTCTAAAGGACTCAGAATGAAAAATGCTATCCAGAAAGATGGACTCAAGACTGAAGCATATTTATCTTTTCCTTTCATTATTTGTCTTGCCTTTAAAACAACAGATAATGAAGAAAATATTTTTCAAAACTTCATATGTGTAACAAGTATTATATTTCTTTTCTTTTCAATGGGTGGA